>NC_073744.1:40604277-40872152 GCF_029784135.1 Toxorhynchites rutilus septentrionalis
GATATAACCCACTTCCTGTTTTATTCGGTAATTTTTTATGTTTTCAATCAAATAGATATCAAAATAG
This sequence comes from Toxorhynchites rutilus septentrionalis, assembly GCF_029784135.1. NCBI lineage: Eukaryota > Metazoa > Arthropoda > Insecta > Diptera > Culicidae > Toxorhynchites > Toxorhynchites rutilus. The sequence goes on from NC_073744.1 coordinate 40,604,345, forward strand.
AGAGCTTAAAAGCTAAATTAATAAAAAATATCAACCAACAATTCCTGTGCATAAAGTTTAGACCTTTTTTTCGGCATCAAATGCCTTAAGCGTCCGAAATAAGATTCAGAACGGTATGCCGAAATATAGTTAGCGTTTCTTCGTGATGTAGAACGATTCATAAACTACTGTCGGAAATAATACAGCATAACAAAAAAAAATTTGTGACCGCTGATAAGTCTGACGGAGTAGGACTCTAGAGTACATTTTCAAGGGTAACTATCGGACAAAGATAATTATTTTCACTATAACAAAATTTGTTCCAAAGGCTGACAGACAACAGGTAAATATTTGTCTCCGGTCGTGTTTCTCTTCAGTTCCATGGAATAACAATTTTCCACAAGGCAAAAATAAAGGGTTGCCATAAACTCACATCTGTCCACCTTGTGTCGTTCCGATGTGACAGACAGCACCAATGCCCCTGTCGACACTTTCCAGCACTCCAGATCCCAAACTAATTCCCGACAACATTATCGAGTTTTGTGTGCAGGAAAAGCAAACACGTATGCGCGCGTACATACCGGGGAAAAACATTGGAAAAACAACGATGGTCCTATGTTTAGAAAACAGCTTTCATCATCACATAATTCCCGCTCGGTTCCCCTCCCATGTGCTAAATCTTCGCCGCCGCATCATGTTTTAATCGCTCCTCTCGCCGTTTTTTAGAAACTTGCCCTTCGAAGGCAAACCTTCGCACAAAAAAAAATCTAGAAAAGCGCAAACAAACAAAACAACAGGGGATGAAAAAGTTTCCACTAAAAGCGCGGAACGAGAAAAGCCCAAAATGGCAAGTATTCAATAAACATGCACCTCACATTTCGGCATCGCGTGAGACATCATGACGTGTGTGATTGTGTGCCAGTGTATGTATGACTGACTGTATTTGCACACATGAGAAACGAGCGCAAAGATCACCAACGCGCCGAGTCTTGTTGTTGGATGTCGGCGTGGAAAACAGTCTAATTGTTTGAATAGATGGGAAAAGCGTAACGCACACACACACACCGTCCCACGAAGCTCGTACATTAGAATGGTGGAAAACAAAATAGCGTTTTCCAACGGTTATGTTTTCATCAGCGTTAGCCATTTCGGCCTCTCCGCTTGGACCGCTCCACCCCCGCGCAAAAGCGCGGAATATGGCGGTGCGTGGAGAAACGTCATCAACGAAAGAAAAAGTGTACTATATTTTATCCCACCCGTGCCATAGATTCTTACTAAGCTGACAAATTGTGCTAACCAGCAACCGGGGTGGGGGGTGGTACCGGGGGTATTGCGGATTGTTTTCCCAACCAAAGGGTCGGGAAACGACTGCGAGGCAAAAGCATGTTCGATAATGATGACAAATGGGATGTGGCAAAAAAATGGAATGAGTAAAACGCAAAATTTTAGGGTTATTCGGCGAGCAAAACATTCAAACTTCGAGCGATACGCTACGCGATACTCTTCGCGGGACCTCGGAAATCGTCCCTCATTCTCTCGGCGCGGAAAGATTTCGGATCTTTTTTTTTCAACCCCCACTCTCTTTCTCTATTTATCAAAGTTAAAAGAGTTTTGGGAAAATTTGTGCTTGTATTTGTCGGTAAACAACAGCCGTTCTGTCGGAAAACGGCTCTAATGGCCGCTTTCGATGACGAGCGAAAAAATAAGGGTTGGTTAATTAGTTTGCAGAAATGAATCAATACAAACCCGCATCGCGACGTTGCTGATTGATGCCTTGGGGACTTCAACGAGTGGGACATTCTATTTGAGTTTCGTTGAGAACCGAAAAACATCAATGTATCTCATTAAGAATCTTACGATTATATTAATGGTTTGGTTACGGTCCAGCATTACATAAACGGATGGACTGATTCTTGTCAGATCTAACAGATCCCATTGAAGTTCTGTTACTCAGTTTCCGCCCGCAAATGTTTAATGATGATGTTCTATCAGCCATTCCTAGCGCATCTGATACTTTTACCAGGCATGCGAGTTGAAATTGTGCGATTTTTTTTTTCGATGAAGAAAACACAAACTTTTCAGTAGAACCTCAAAATATGTACTGCTCTGCTGTGAGTGCTGCTCTGCAAATGCATATCCTATTGAATCAAAAGGTGATAATCTGACTTGGCCAAGTCTGGAGAATACGGCAGGGGCGATAACGTTTCCCAGCAGGGCTGCCACATATACAGAATATTCTGTATTTTACAGATTTTTCGCCAAATTTCAGATACAGAATCTGTATATACAGTATTACAGATTTTCAGCAAAAATACAGAATTTACAGATTTTTTTTCAACATCAATTTTAAATATTGAACTTATTACAGTGTATACAGAGATACCTTGTTTTATAAGAAAGTATAAAGCAACGCAACGGGATGGCTTAAGCGTTAAGCGAAATCTTGAGCGACTTGAAGAGCTTAATTATATTGTATTCTTTTCGTTTCATGTTAAGTATGACCATAATCAATCCACCAATCGTATATTGACTCATACTAACTATCCTATCCGTTGGTATCGAGAAGACGAAGTTGAAGAAATAATGGATGCAGCTAGTAAGCTGACCTTTAATTTGATTTGTTGTAACTTCTATATTGAATTATCATGAAACATATTTCAAAGCGATTTGATTTTAGCGATCCGGTTATCAAAACTGCGGTCTTAATAAACCCTCAAATTTTCGTCAAACTACCAAACCTTGATACGCCAATTTCCTAAATTCGTTAAACCAGTTAATAGACAAAGCTTGGATAACGAATTCAGGCTACTGAAGACGAATCTTATGGGGAAAACTGAGTGACTCAGTTATAACTTGGTTCCAGCTGTTGGATGTCTAAAGGCATGATGATAGTTTTTTGTATCCATTGCTAAGATTGCGTTTGTCAGACCCTTTTTTGATTACCGTAAACCGGGGGCAAATTGATCACTAATTTCAGAAAAATGTGAATATTTCCGATTTTTTTGTTAGATTTTTTACCCAATTATTTTTAAAATCTGTACTGGTACTAAGCCCAAAAAACTTTATGGTAAGTTTTGTTAAAAAAAAATCCTGAAGCGCAAATTTGGAAAATTTTCAGCGGAAAATTTCAAAATGTAGGTTCGAGGTGAAATTGATCAATCTATGTTTTTCCGGATTTTCTAGTATCATATGCACAGAAAATTATAGAAAATCAATTATTTCTTCACCTACGGTCATTTGAATGATAATTCAAGGGTTTGAGGTGACAAAACCCTGATTTAATCCACCTAAAGGTGTCGTCATGCCTTTCCATAACTCGATTTAAACACTGATCTGCAGGTCATCCGGAGACCGTTCGGATTATCCTGATATGGCCAAAAACTCTTGAAATGGTCACCAATTAGCTAGCTTTGACAAGTCAAGACGTTCGATATGTCGCATGATGCGATTCGGTTCTGGTCATTCGTGGTGCTTTTTTGTTAAATAGTTTTTTCTCACTTGTTTGAATAGTAATTACAAGTAGTTGATTACTTATTAAACTCACCAATTATCGGTTAGAAGTGAATTAATACGTTTAGCGTCTATAAATATTGTTTGGCTGTATTGAAAATATGTGTTTTTACCATAGTGAAAAATGGAAACGAAAATGCTATTTAGAAAAATGTTAATTTTCATGCAATTTAATAAGCTATTCGTTGAGATTCATTGACGAAAAGCACCTTCAGATGATTATTGAACAAATCAGATTTAAAAAGTTTAAAATTAAATTGCATAATACCTCTGAAAATTTGGGTTTGTTTTCAGTAATACGTTTGATCAATTTCACCCCGGTGATCAATTTTCCCCCGGATGACGGTACATTCATCAGCGCGTGTTGAGGGAATATTTTTGCTGTACAATGCCAACAAAACAAAATCCGGGAATCAGTTGACCTCCAAAATTACAGACTCTATTTTGAAAGCGAAAAACGATGTATCGGCTCAAGGAGGAGCTTCAAGGATGAAAATGACGAGAAATTAGAAAGCAAAGTTCAACAAAACCATGAATAAAAATCATACAATTCAGAGGATTAGAAGAGAACCTTTTGATGATTTATTTAACAATCCATCAAATATAAAAATAAATTCAAAATGAATAAAAGCCATCATTTTCATTTTTTCCCTTAATTTATCGATACAGATTTATTATACAGATTTTTACAGATATAAATAGGTACAGATTTTTTCAGAAAATTTTACAGAATCAAATGTGGCAACCCTGTTTCCCAGTTAAGGGATTTTATTACTGCATTTGCGGCTGAGCGGCGCATGCCGGTGCGTTGTCATGCTGTAATATCACTTTATCGTGTCTTTGTGCCCATTTCGGTCTTTTTCCAACAACGCAAAGTTCAAATTTATCATTTTTTGTCCGTAACGTAACACACAAAGAGTACCGTCTTTCGATCGAAACGTCCATTGTCCTTTAGATTGAATTCACTCCTTTTGAGTTTCTGATACCATTTCTCACATGTTTTCACTAATGGAACATGGTTACTAAGAGCTTGTACAAACAAACGATATGCTTCAACCACTTTTCTTCAAATGAAAGTAAAAAGCAAAAGTAACGATTCCTAATGCTCTTTATTCGGAACGAATTATTTCCGAAGTTTAATGTCAAATAAAAAAGAAGACATATATGTTAAATCGAAGGAATGCAACAAACCCCAACATTTAAAAGCGGCGAAGCGTAATTATATATACTACTGCGAATCAGGCGTGTGTAAATCGATTACTTGAAATGCAAATGCAGTGTTCATTCTAGTATCAAAACGAAAATCACGGTATCTATTATACAGTCTCGCTCCAGCCAGAGAGCAGTCAACAATTTTCCTTAATGTTGATATCATACACACAGCGGTCTTACTGATATTACACACAACGGTTGCTCGTTCGAAATGCAAATGCAGTGCTCATTCTACGAACGCTCAGCAGAGAGCAAATATTGTAATTTAATCTCCCCATGGTAGCTGCTTAAGTGGGTAATTAAAAATGTTTTTTTTACGATTTCAGTCATACAGCATCGCTCCAGTCACCGAGTAATCAATAGTCTTTCTTAACGCCGATGTCACACACAGCGACCCAAGAGCAAAATCATTTCTGACGGTCGACTGTGTATTGTGAATGAATGGTTTAGTATACATCGATGCGATTAGTTTCGCAATCCGAGGCCTATGAAATGAATTGTTTGCATGTGTGATACAACCTTCTCCTCGTTCGTTTGCTTGTTTACGGAGACTTGAAGTTTTAAGATTTGTCTTCGATTCGATAAAACGATTTAACGCGTCGGTTTCCATAGCGTCTGGTGGAGAGTGTTTATTTGTTTTTGCCTCATACGCACACATTGTTGTTGCTTTTTGTTTTACATGCGATTTGTTTTTTTTGTGTACCTTAGTAATGTGTTTTGTTTGTTCTGTGGTGGCATCAGAAATGTTACTGAGGAACTTTGTCGTCCCAACGTAGACTATTACTTGCGTCTAATATAAATCACGAGGAAAGTAGTTGTAATCTGACCGGTTGTCCTGGACCGACCTCCCCTTGGAGCTCGGGAGTGATACCACCTAACGAAATTTTAGCAGTGTCAAATGAAAGATATCACAACGCTGATAGTTTGGTTGTATGATGACCTTTTTCCTGCTCCCTTCAGTCTAGCGGTTTGGCGCCATTTTGTGTTTTCATTGCTTTAAAGAAGGAAAAAAATGGGTGGGTAATATCTATGATATAACCGCAAGGTTGAAGTGGGACTACCTTAGCTTAGCCATCATTTGTTTGTATTGATTAATTTTTTGATGGAATGAAACAATCCCCGAATTCAATTGAATTCAATATATTTGCTTTGTGAGTAAAAATACTGTATAATACCATGTAAGGTCAATTCATTCATTGTGATAGATAATGTTCTTCATTACAAGTAAATTAAATAACAGTCCTTTTACGTTTGATATGTTGCCTAGGACAAAATGTGTGAACGGAAGAATGATCAAACGATTATTCTATTTTACGTTTTCTTCTGAAGTTTGAATCTCTCAAGTGTACGTACTTCTCGAACCGCGAATTTGCTTGATTTGATGAACTTCAGGCACTCAGTTTCGATTTTGACATGTACGTCGAACGCATATTGCTTAATCAAAAGGTGTTATCGCAGCAAATGGTTAACAATATTTTGCCTAATCATCAAATGGTATGCGTAGAAATTCAGTGAGCACAAGATATGAAGACATATCCTTCAATGCAATGATGCATAACCGAGCCAAAGCGTTGTGTTCGTACCGTGTTAGGGAAACACTTTTCGGAGTGCAAAAAAAAATACGATTTTTCCAGACATCTTGGTTTATAAGTCTGTGTTAGGTAAACACATTTCAGTCGGAACAAAAATGCCCCCTACTTGCATGAATTTGTAATGCCAATTTCCCCAGACACCTCGATTCTGAAGTCTGTGTTGGGGAACACATTTCAGTTGGAACAAAAATGCTCCCCACTTACATGTATTTGGAATTCCAATTTCCCACGCTCCTTGGATTTAAAGTCTGTGTTAAGGAAACACATTTCAGTCGGAACAAAAATACCCCGACTTTCATGGGCCTGATTCTCGAATACACTTCATGGTGGGAACGAAATAAACGGCACGCCATTGAACTACGTTCTACGAGTTAGTGAAGTTTCGAAGATAATAATGAGTTTTCAGGCAGAATGAGCACTTTTCTAATAAAAAATAATTAATGAAAATTAACTTCTTCGTATCAAACTGGTATTCAATGTGAGTGGAAAACTTTGTTTTCTTCATGTGATATAATAATCTCATACAAAAATTTAATCTGAAGATAATTTGATATTATAATGATAAATTTAGTGGGAAACTAATCTCGCATCCAGATGTCGACACCGTACCGTTGTCATCGCGAATGCGTTTCATACCGTTTCCACCGTGGAGTGTATTCGTAGTGTATTCGAGAATCAGGCCCTCCGTTTCCACCGTGAAGTGTATTCGAGAATCAGGCCCCATGTGTTTTCAATGCCGATCTCTGCAACGCTCCTTGGTTTTGAAGTCTGTGTTAGGGAACACATTTTGATGAGAACAAAAGTCGCCATACTTTCATGTATTTGCAATGCCGATTTCCCCAAGGCTAATTGGTTTTGATGGCTGTGTTAGGGAAACTGTAGATCGGGCCAATCAAAATGATGCAGTTAGGGCGTTTAGATAACGCTTAACATTTTACAGTTATTCAATTGTTTATCTAATGAAAAATAATATTTTATTAATTGCGATAGAAGCGTAAAAATATTCCCTATCAATTGATGGAAACATCTTTCCGATCCAGTAAGAAATGTTCGAGTTATAAGCATTCGGAATCTTTCATTTTTACCTGCATGTTCTATGTTTAGGTTTTCATTTAACCCCCCATATACTCCGGTTAGACGTAGTCCCACGTCAAAAAAAAGACCTGTACGGAAAATAAGTTAAATGTTCCTTAAGATTTCGAAAGATCACAAAACTAGCCAATTTCGATTGTTGGTTTGGAACCATCAGTTTTGAAGGTGTCAAAAACAGGGACTTGCGATTCGGCCTCTGTTTTTCCCTTTTTTAATTTTTCTTCTGCTGAATACAGACTTTGAATGTATTCTGAGTGGCAAGCTTTACAACACGGGTGACCACAGTGCAAGTCGGAAGAAATTGACGAAAAATCATTCGGTCATAAAGGGAACCGAACTAGATCTCCCGGCATGGAAGTGTGTGACGCCAAGCACTCGGACCCGGGAGTTTTGTTTATTATAAACAAGGAATAATGGTGGTGGTGGAACAAATATATAACATTATGTGACCGTAGTGTAACAGCAGCAAAAAAGTCACCACGCTAGTTGGTTGGCTTCAATTTCCTAATTGGGTCTTTTCGAGGCTAGAGACGATACACTTCAATGTTTGAAGCCTATATAATTGTTAGTTGAAGGTATTATTTGTTCCAACCGTTTACAATCTGCTCTCAGATCATCTGAGTAAAAATCAAATAATGATGAAAACTTTGATAATAATGTTTGGCATCCTAGAAGCTCTAGTTAGTTAGGATTTGAATATTTTGTATTCAGGTTGAGTAGTATTTCCAATTAAAATTATACAACGGTTAACGGTGGAAGCGAAATATTCATAATATAGAACAGACATTGTTAAATCTCTTCAAAACACTTCATGTAAATGATTCAAAATTATTTGAATGCAATAAAATTTAAATTGATGGGCTATTCGTCATTTTTTCTCTGCTCCCGTGCGGACCGTTCGCATTTGGATACCACATTTCTCTTACTCTTGTTGTGTCGAGTTGTACTTCCCTTCGTCTAAGGCTGGGTTTACATTACATTTAAAAGCTTAAAAAGTGCATTGCATAGGAATTGACGAATGACGTGATTTACCAGCGATAATCGGCGTGTGTTCGTGGTAACAAACCATCGCAACGGTTGCTGCACCGATTTAGTCCAGAAATTTCCTTTTTTTCAATCGTCTATTTTTTCTATTTACACCTAACTCCTAACGATGACGTCAATCCTCCAACCCTACTCTATTCAAATGTTTTACTTGTGTAATAGTTTCCCTACTATTGAGTGGTTTGCGTGCGCACGGTTATGTTTATAGGATACTTTACAGCTAAAATCAATCGGGCAAACGAAATATATCAGGCTGTCCGACGATCATTAATGCTGTCCAACGATCGTTAATGCTGTTAATTGTGCCGACACTAATTTCGAAAAATGACACAGTGACGCCTCCAGCATGATTTCAAATTTTCTCGTTGCAATTTTCGAATTTACTTCGTATTATTGTTGCTCTCTCACGCTGTTTCGATTTAATCTTATCTATCAGCAGGAGATTCGACAAAACTCATAATCTAATTTGTCGGATTTTTTCCTTCTTCATTCGTGTAAACGTTGCATTCGGGTAAATGCTGGATTCGTGTAAATGTTCATTCGGGTGAATGTTGCATTCGTGTAAATGTTCATTCGGGTGAATGTTGCATTCGGGTATTTGTTACATTCGAATGAATGTCATTCGGGTATGTGTTACATTCGGGTAAACGTGTTTCAGAAGAGGTTGTGTTTTTGTTTTAGTATCATGAGGTTTACTGTCTTTTTTGGGCCGACTTGACAAATTAACTGACAAATTCCATCAAATAGTAATACAATAACAATGGCGTTACTAAGGTTAACAATCCGGCCACTTCGGAGCTACGGCCGTTTGAGGAATACTGCTCAATTGAGAAGGGCGAACCGGCAAATGACGAGTTGTTGTCCAACAAACAGTTGGTGCAAATGATGTTAGGCCAAGGGTTTAAAGGATTCCGCGATTCCAGAAATGTTAGAGGACCAATATTTTGGCAATATTGGTATATCGTACATACCAAGAAATATTGTGTTTTATGGTTTGATAGGAAAATCCCGGCCGGGTGATGGCAGACGCATTTTTTTTCTGTATCAAAGTGACTTTTAACACTTTTGGCTGGTTCGTCACTTTCACTTCCATTTTTTGGAAGAATGTCGGGAGTGAGATTTGAACTCGTACCCTTCAGCGCGAGAGGTATGGATATTACCACTACTCCAGATCGTCTCCTGACGCATTTTTGTGATATATACCTGTATAAAAAGATTACATATTGGCGATGGTTTCATGGGAATATGCATATATGTTCTAACATCTGTATTTATAATCAATCAACATGCATGATGCATTAAATGGAAATGCCATTCGCTATATCATATTACAATACTATCGAGATGGGAAAGCAAATTTTAATTGAACACATGCGCATCTCTTTTCCAGCAATTTTTTTCCGTCCATATATTTTACTTCGATTTGATTCGATGACAACTGACAATCACTCGTTTGTCATTTCAGATATCATCGTATGATTTTTGTCACCGGAATTGAAGCGTGAATTTTTCCACTAATTGACTAATGTTCCCAATCCCCCTACCCCTAAACCCGTTAACCGAATAACCGAGACACCGCGGACAACAAATACGATCCCGCGGCTCGCTTGTTCGTGTGTGTATGTGTTTGCGATATTCCTAGAAAATGAACAATTCGACATTTATGCTTCTCCGGATATATCGGAGCACCGAATGGTACAGAATTCGATCCTCATTCTGTCGCATTCTCTGTCACTCCCTCTTCCTCTCTTCAACGTCGTTTCCTCGATGTCCAATCCAATCACGTTAGATGAAATTTTATTACATTCGAACGTGTTCGCGCTCTAATTACCGCGATTTTATTTTTCCGCGTTTCTATGCTCTAGCTTTCTTTTGTTTTGAAATTCATTTCGGTCGTTCCGGTCACCCTTTCCTCCCGCCCCCACCACGTCTTAGCATCACAGCATCCGATCGTAATGCTCGTAAAAATATCGTCCTCTCCTTAGGGGCACTTCCACCGAAATGGTTTTGAAACAACGACTGCTGCTGAGCAGGCACTTAATTTTAGAGAAATTTATTATTGCCTACAATTGTTGTCAAATTGACAATAATCGGAGCTGCTAGCTTCGGACCGTCTTGCTGTTGCTACTGCCGTGGTTTTTTTTCTTGGGTGCCACTCGCCATCAGCCGCTACATCCGATGCGTGATGGCGGCCGGTTAATTATAGTCGGGAAGGTTGTCGCTGTCACCGCGCTTTCGTCTTCTCCGCAAGGCGGCCCACGATCTGTTGAACGCGGTTATCTTTAGTCGTGTTGTTTTCATTCCTTTTGTTTTCTCAACCACTTTTGACAGATTCGTCTCGATGTGGTTCTGTCAGAAGAAGAGATCGGTTGAAAGTAGATAGTAGCGACCATTCATAAATAAACATGTCAGTGGGGATTTTTCTCTCTCTATCGTTCCGTATTTTCGGCTGAACCGTCGTCATCGCACTTTCCGAAAGCTGTTGCCATTGTTAGCCTTCGGTTGCTATCTTCTGTTGATACTGGTAATGAGGAATTCAAGGACGAGCACCGGTTCTAAACTATGTGTGACTCTTTGTTAACTGTAAATTTATGGATCTCAATCATACCCATCGTGAACGAAAGTCATAATGAACTCATCGTCGTCCATATTGTTCCTTCGGTAACGCGTTTCTTCGAATCAGACGAACGTCTCGCATAATTCCGCAATCAATTACCATTATTCATCATCAGTGAGAACCGCGCGGTGAGGACATGATATTATAAACGCTCCCGTGAACAATACTCCCCTCTCCCCTTCACCAGGAACCACTTTTAATCGCTCGCAAACACGGATAGGTTAAAACTTGCCCGTATTGAATGCGATCCCATCTCCCATCGCTCCGGTGACTGTCGGCGGAGGAAGGAAGGGATAATGTTCATCGCAATCTTTCATCGTAAAAGCAAGACGAGGAACGAAAATCCTTTATTCTATTATTTATAAACCATCCGCTGATAGCGACGCAAATCAGGTGAACGAAAGAGTGGGAGCGAAAGTGAAAATGCGATAGAAGCGACCTTGCGGATGTGACAGTAGTGACTGCTTGCGGGCTGTGGACTCTGGGAGCATGATGTTGAGGGGGTTAGGATCGACGGGCAGATATAGCCTGGAAAACCGATGATGTTGTGCAACTGTCGATAATGGACGACGAACCCGTTATAAATCTTTGGAAGGGATGAGGGCCTGGGTTCGGCGTTTCCAATTTCACAATCAAATATTCATAATTTTGGTGTGGTCTCCTACAGGCGGTGTGTCATTTGTTGAAGGAATGTGGAAACCACTAATCAACATGCCGTAATATAGAAATATTATTCCGGAAGATAACCACAGGGTTTAATTTTATGTATCAAGTTGGCAGCACTGTTAGTGATCAGTGATGAAGAACCTGGTCGAATGATGTATTAGGCTGTCAAAAAAGTCCTGCGGTATTTTTTTGAATTTTCATTTGTTCATAAAATTAGTTACAATCATCTGTTTTAAGTCAAATATGCGCCGTTTTGTTCGATAACTTGTTCCCAACGAGATGCCAACTTCATAATACCCCTGTTATAGAAGCTCACTTCCTTATTGGCAAAAAACTCGGATAGCCAATTTTCACAGGCCTCTTTTGTGGCTAACTTCTGACTACCTAGCTCGTTCGCCATGGACAAAAACAGGTGGTAGTCACTTGGTGCAAGGTCCGGACTATACGGCGGATGCAAAAGAACCTCCCATCCGAGCTCCCGGAGCTTCTGGCGCGTCACCAAAGAAGTGTGTGGCCTGGCGTTGTCTTGATGGAAGACAATGCGGCCTCTGTTTATCAAAGATGGCCTCTTCTTCATGAGTGCTACCTTCAAGCGGTCCAGTTTTGGCAGTACAGGTCCGAATTGAGCGTTTGGCCATAGGGAAGCAGCTCATAATAGATTATTCCTTGACAATCCCACCAAACACACAGCAGAACCTTCCTGGCCGTTAATGAGGGCTTGTCCACCGTTTGAGCCGCTTCAGCGGGCTTCGACCACCACCGTTTGCGCTTCACATTGTCGTAAGTGACTCACTTTTCATCGCCAGTCACCATCCGCTTCAGAAACGGGTCGATTTTGTTGCGATTCAAATGCGTTGATACGGTCAAAGATGTTTTTTGCGTCAACGTGTGTGGCACCGAGCTTCTTTGTGAATCCAAACTTCTTCAAATGGTTAATAACGGTTTGATGACTTATCCCCAGCTCTTGGCCGATGCTACGGCTGCTACTATGCCGGTCTTTCTCGGCTAATTCAGCGATTTTGTCGCAATTTTCGACGACAGGCCTTCCGGAGCGAGGCGCATCTTCGACAACCTCTACACCAGAACGAAAACGTTGAAACCATCGTTGTGCGGTGAAAATGGAAACTGTATCGGGTCCATAAACTGCACAAATTTCATTGGAAGCTTGAGATGCCTTTTTGCCTTTGTCATAGTAGTACTGTAAAATATGTCGGATTTTCTCTTTATTTTGCTCCATATTTGCGACACTATAACTCACAAACGACTTACCCAAACAAAACACTGTCAAGGACTATATTATAGCGCGCAAAAATACCTTTCCAACAAGCTATAGTATGACTCCATACAATGAATACAACTAGAACTACGCGCTTACATCGACACCTCGCGGAAATACCGCAGGACTTTTTTGACAGCCTAATATATTTATCAGTTTTCGCAAGGCGCGGTACTACAATTCAGTATTTTGCATGCGGGTAGGTGAAATCTTTTCGCGAATTGTCTCGTGATCTCTTCCAATTGGACTGAAATTCCACTGTCAACGTAAAATCTGAGCGGATTTAAATACATACTCTACAGAGAAAATGGACTACATTTGGTTTAGTTTGGTCTGGTATAAAAAAAGTTAGACAAGTTTAAAAGTGTCGCAATAACAATCGACTCACCCTTTGATAGAGTTACTTTTAAATGGCAACTAGTTATCGAACAAAACGATGTATATTCGATCTAAACACGATAAAAAAAAAAAAAAAAAAAATATATATATATATACTTGTATATATATATAAATATATAATATATATAATAATATATATATATATATATATATATATATATATATTATTATATATATATATATATATATATATATATATATATAATATATATATATATATATATATATATATATATATATATATATATATATATATATATATATATATATATATATATATATATATATATATATATATATATATATAACACCTGAAACAGAGCGTTGTCTCGAGTTCAACGTTATTTCCTGAGTTTTTTAGACGGTACTTGATTTTCCATCACTAGATATAGTTGGAATCCGTTGATTGAGTAGGTGTTTTGAGCTAATTGGGGATATTATAAAGGAGTCACTCCTTACTATGGAAGCCGCACATCGGATCAATAGTTTGCAAGATCCGTTTCAGGATGTTTAAATAACCCATCTCGTTCAGCGGCGAATTGCGCTTTGTCGTTGAGACCATATATTGAATCTGGAGCCTCAATCTCGTTGCAACTGATTCTATTTCGTTGCAACACAAACAGTTAGGATTTCAACAAGATACATACATACATTGTTGAATGCTTTGAATAAAGTATATTTAACGTCAATTTCGTTCAAAAGAGTTGTTTGTTTCTTTATTGTGCTTAAATATGATAATTTCAGCTGTCCAGTTTCTATAAGACCATTTCAAAATTCATAAGTATTGTCAATGAAAAATTCAAAACGATCGGTTGATTTACGTGTCAATAATTGGCATCCTTGCCGTTTTTGCTAAAAACCTGGAAAATTCGTATTGGAATACTATTCACCAAATTCTGCTGAACAGATTTCTCGATATTTTTCCATGTTTTCGGAATTGCGACCTTGAGCTCTTCAATCGTGGTGTACCGCTTTCCCTCAGTGTAGATTCTGCGTACAAGGATCCCCCTAAGATTTTTAACAGGATTCAAGTCTGGAGAGCGAGCCGGCCTGTCCAAAAAAATAGGGTTTTGATCCTTAATCCATTGCTTAGTCTCCTTGCTGGTGTGAATAGTAGCATTGTTTTGCTGGAATGTGAATTTTTTGTGATGATATCCACGCATAAACGGTAGGCGAGAGGATTCCAGAAAATGTATGTAATCCTTGAGTGATGTGAAAGCTATCTTGAGCTTTCCGGTTGCACAGAATTCCGCCCAAACCATGCACCTTCACCAAAATTCCTGGTTGAAAAAAACTGTTCCTCCTTTCGTAAATCAAGCCAGTACCCGCTGAAACCATCAGGACCATCCAAATTGAACTTTTTTTCGTCAGTGAAGATAACCTATACATTGTAGAACTTTTCATTATAGTGTATAGCAAAATGTATTCTTTTGGAAACATTTTTTGTCACAACATACCACGTCCCAATGTCGGTTCATGTGAGATTTGGCAAATCTCAGACGTCTTCCGATGTGAGATGGTGTAAAACCTTTTTTGGAGCTTTAACCTTTTAAGCACTCTTTATGTGAGGATTTTTTTACCAAAACATGACGAATTGTGACCCAAGTAACATTTCAATTGAAATATTGCTTTATTTGAATAAGCGATTTTGAGGTATTCGAAGCTGTTCTAGCTATTTCCCGCTTATCCCGGTCAGAGAGCTTCGATTTACGTGGAGCTCTTTACTTCTTACCGTATCCTTGTGGATTCGCCAAATAATTGAGCACTTGTTGGGATTGTCTAATCTAATGTGACCAGACGTCTCGCGTCACGCGGACAGTCCCGCATTCCAACAAAATGTCCCGCGAAGGATTACGTCCCGCGAAAAGTCCCGCATTTGGCAAAAGGAACGATAATGTCCCGCGAGTATTACAATTTGATCATGTTGATTTTCTTAAATGGATGAACCTCAAAATAAAACATTTATTTGTCAGACTGCTCAAGAGCGCTTCCAATGCATTCCACGATTACTACGTTGAGCTGGTTTCATCGCACCGACACTGGACTTTTTGTTTAGAGAGTGTCAACAGGAAACGACAGCAAAAATATCGGAAAATTGATTTTTATAAAGATTTATTTTTAAGATTTTCATAAAGATTTATAATGATTTTTATGA
The DNA here is from genome assembly GCF_029784135.1 of Toxorhynchites rutilus septentrionalis. Taxonomy (NCBI): domain Eukaryota; kingdom Metazoa; phylum Arthropoda; class Insecta; order Diptera; family Culicidae; genus Toxorhynchites; species Toxorhynchites rutilus. The sequence goes on from NC_073744.1 coordinate 40,619,887, forward strand.
AAGTCCCCTATTGATTCGCAGGGACCAACGTGAGTCAAACGAAAATTTCATCTTCGGTCCTCTAGCTCGGTCAGGGCTTAACGTGTTAAATAAGCCAGATAAACAAGTGTATGCTTGACAGGAAGAGGCAGAGTTGTTTGATGAAGTATCGCAAATGAAGCAAATGTTGGGCGGAACCTCAATCATGGCTGATGAAAAGATGTATGTCGACATGTTCTTTTACCTTTCCGTGGCTTTGGTAGTCAGCTATCTTTCCATTTTGGCCATTCGCTTAAAAGTTTTCTTTAGGCCGCAGCTGGGGTATGTTGGGAAGGAGGCGGTCTACGCGACAATGATTATCTCCAGCCGATCCATTATCCATTCTCCAGTGATTTTATGACATAATGGGCTGATCCCCGTTTCGACATAAAGACCACATCACCTTCGCAAGTTTCGGCAAGTACTTCTTACTCGTTCCTCGTTCACCATATGACTCGAAAGAAGAGCGGCTTGGACATTCCCTTCTCGTCTGTCAGAGAATGACCTTCTTCGAGAACTTGATTTGGATGATATATTCGACGTCATTGCTTACCTGGGGAACGTACAGTACCCGGTCCCCGGCCATTCGTTGAATTCTAGCATCAAGCACGTCTCGTCTTCCATTATGAGCACGAAAAGAAGTTTTTCATTTCTTTCGTCGGATAGAAGTTTTTCACTAGCACCTGAAGCTACTCCTTCTGGGTGATTGCCTGCTGCTCAGTTTAAGGAGCGACAAGGAGAGGATGTTGTAAATACCAGATCGGCTATGTCTGGCGGACACAAAGTGTCTCAGGATGTCCAACTCCTTTGCTGTGGGGTGAAGCTGATAGTATGAAAAAATCATGAAGTTGCTTGACAGTGCTGCTGCTGCTTATCAACAGCCTTGAATAATTTTTGTTGTAGGCTTAATAAACGTAATATTTAAGGAAAATTTGTTACATTAAATTATTTTTTGTAGTTTTTTTTCATCGCCATCCGAAAATAGTCCATTTTTTTGATGCATACGTTAACACTAAATTGGATGAAAAATGGATTGAAATTTTCGAGCGTTCCATTCGGTAATTTGAAGAAAACTGTTGAATTGTTAAGTGTTTCACGAATAGAAGAGAATCGCTAAACTATGGTTTATTTTCACATAACGTATATACATAACGTTTTGTTTTTTGTGTCTTGCGTTAGACCTTTGACCATCTGGTCACTTCAGTCTTATCCGACGAGCAATTTCTCTGATACCAACATTTACTTGGTGAAAAGCATCAACTTGTCTTTCTTCTCTCTCCGTGAGCCCTTTTCCTTCGGAATTTTTCAGATTTATTGATCAAAATAACTAAAACAACGGAAAATGTAACTGGTCGTAAAGAAACTTGACACTTGAAAAATATAAAAACATTGGTTTACCCGCAGCGCTTGCACACACACATATGAAAATCGTGCAGTGTATGGTAGTCACCAATACCTACACACTAGAATATAAATTTAAGCATTGTTTGTTTACAATGACACGAAGCAGCAAGATCATCACCTGGTTTAAAGAAGTTCGACAGAGTGTATGTCTTTCATCCGATCCGAAAATGTTTCTTTTTGTCTCATCCGTATAAAAAAATTCTCAAGGTTCTTCTGTATTTCCACTGAATCATGATGTTCTGTACTGTAAAGGAATTTTGGCAGCACCTGTCAGTTTTCGTATTGACTATCCGCGACAACGTGTACTGTTTTATCATTGTTTGTGTAGAAATATCCGTTTCCATTCTCATGTCATTTTGGTCAAAACATTTTTAAAAATCATCAAAAAACAAAAACGAACACTACCCAAGCAGCAGTGCTCATTTTTGTTCTTTGTTGGTGACAACATAGTTTTATGCCACTTCGAATATGTCGAATTTCGTACCAACGAGAGTGTTTTTTGCGAGGAGTGCTACTCCATTACTTCAATATGAAGAAAAAAGCTGCAGAAATTCATCGAATTTTGGTGGAAGTTCATGCTGACTTTGCTCCAACTGAGCGAACGTGTCAGTTTGCACGGCTTGAAAGTGTAAATTTTGACTTGGAGGACGGAGAATGTTCCGGACTGCCACAAAAGTTTGAATCTGAAGAATGGGAGGCTTTACTCGATCAAGATCCGTCACAAACGCAACATGAACTTGCAGATACACTTGGAGTAGACAATGCTCGGCCGCATGTCACGAAATCGGTCAAAACATACTTGGAAACGCTGAAATGGGAGGTCCTATCCCACCCGCCGTATTCTCCAGACTTCGCTCCGTCCGATTACTACCTTTTTCGATCGATGCAACATAGGCTGGTGGACCAGCACTTTTCCTATTTTGATGAAGTCAAAAATTGAATCGATTCGACAAACCAGTCGATTTTTTCCGCAAAGGGATCCGTGAATTGCCAGAAAGATGGGGAAAAGTTGTGACTAGTGATGGGCAGTACTTTTCACAGAATAAAGCATTAATTTTTGAAAGAAAATTACCGGTACTCCTATTAGATAGAACTGACATCAAGCAAGTGTCCTTTTCGGGAATCAGCTTGTATTTGTATGCACCGTGGATTGGAAGTAGCTGTCATTTATCAATTTTGTAAATAGTAAATTTCCAATTCAATAGAGAGGCCAATTACTTGTGCGAAACTGGCGCCAGTAACTGGTACCGAATGTTCACATCGCTCTAGTGACTGGCTAAAACAACTGGAGTGCCGACTGGCATCATGTAATTCAGATATTAGTCTGTAAAAATGCTTGGTGCACGCAATACACAAAGTAGTATTTTTCTCAGTTTACTGAATACAATAAACAGCAACCACAAATTTACGAAGTTTGCTTGTATGTATGATTAACCAACAAATTTTGCTCGTGCATTGCAGAAATCCAAGTTTTTCGCTCACAAAGTTGGAAAAATTGTTAAAAGTGTTCAAATCAATTGACTGGAAGCCTGGATTGAGGGGAAGATCAGAAGCCGAAGGCTGCATCGACGACGGAAAAGGTGATCAGATTTCAGAATTCAAACCTACCAAATAGAGCCGTCGGGTACAAGTTGGTACGTATAAACTGATTTTTTTTTGACTCACTTTTTATTTTCAATTAAAAAGCATTCAGCTCCATACACGATTTCACTGACAGAATTATAGCTATAATTGATAATGTGAATACGGTATCACGATTAAATTGGACGTTCTTAACATCAAAAAGTTTCTACAATATTTTTTATTTGTTTTAATGTAGAAAATCCTTAAATACAATCAAAATCCATTCGAATTACTTTTCTTGAGCCATTTTATCTAATTCAGCTTGAATGTAGGAGATAGCGATGCGAAGCGTGCTTTCCAAATGACTGTCAGTGATTTTGTTTCTTTACTTTGATTTCACTTCATTCATAACTGAAACAATTTCTCTCAAATATTTGTGGATTCAAACAAAGAGGTAATAGAATGAGCATGTTTTATTAGTTCTGGAACAAATCTGGAGTAGAAATGCAAGACAACGTGGTTTTCAAATTTGTCACGCAGCTCTAAATCACACTGCGTTTCAATGAGTTCCGTCTGCATGTTTTCATCGGCATGTACATCATCGAAACTGAATCGGGTGAATTCTTTCATGCGCTTTGAAGTACCAAAATCTGCGAGAAAAATCAGCACTGGAGTGCATCAACATTTTTCCTAGTTGTCGACCCTTGAGAAATTCTCAATGTCAGAAAAAAGGGTAGAATGAAAATTTCACATTTGTCGTTTGAACTTGAGTTTGTTTTCGAGTGAAAAAAAAGAAAAGAAGAAAAGAAGCTTTGCACTCAAGATTATCCAATGCGTGCGAGTAGATTGATTATTTGGGCGATATCCTTTAAGACTTCCACGAATCCTACATTCATAGGAAAAAGGCAAGCCAATTCCTCGATAACTTCGAAATCCTTCTCTCATCTATCACCACTGGATAACATACATAGTCGGCAGCTCGTTCTTTTAAACTTAAAAAAACAATTTTGCTCCTCCTAAGCTCCTAACTCAGTCAATTTTCCAGCACAGGATATGGCAATAAACCTGTACATTTTTGACGCACGTTTCGACTCATATTTTCGTTTCAGATTGAACCTTCAAAACAGCAGCAGCTTCATTACAAATCAAATAATCTATTTTATGATTCATGCAAGTATTGTATATTTCAGACAATTTTCTCTGGAATACACGTTTCCATTTTGCTTCAATTTACACAACACACGCCACAGCGATGAATAGCGATTGTCAATAGACACTGAAATTGTGATTAAACTCGACTGCCCTCTAATGGCGAGAGCATAGAAAAATCGAATGAATTTTCTCCTAAACTCCGTTTTCTCCATACATCCCGTTCTCTCTCATAAGACTCTTGAAAAAGTTTCCAGCAGTTAAGCCCGGTTTATACGTTGTCAGTCACTCGGTTGCGAGTAAACGCCAAGCGATCCTAAGAAATACGAATATACCCATATTAAGAATTTTGACATTTGATTTGCATGTATGGAGTTACTCCCAACGGACTACCTCAATGTTTTTGGTTACTCGCCCGTTTACCCGTTACATGCCAATCAAATGTCAAATTTCATGATATGGGTCGTTTGTAATTCTTCGGATCGTTTGACGTTTACTAACAACCGAGTAACTGATAACGTATAAACCTGGTTTTGCTGCCGTTACTTGCACGATTTTTTGTGAGTGTGAGCAGAACAGAATCAAAAACGTGAAAAAGTCCTGTGAGAACAATATTCAGTGAGAACAATAGTCAGAAGGTTAAATTAGCATGGAAAAAACGGAAAATAAAACAGAAAATGTTAGTTAGTTAGTTAGTTAGTTAGTTTTATTCAATTGTATGAAAGAATTTTCAGCTATATTGTTAATTTCGCTCATATTATTTTTTTTTCAAATCAAGTTGCGGGCCGCAGGATGTGGAAGATCTGGAAGACATCGGCAACTTCATGTTTTACGGTATCAAATTAATTTCAATGAATTCAAAATCGATTCTTGTCGGATTTGCGCAAGTCCACTTTTTTAGTGTTTGCTTATTCAATCACCATGCAACTGATGCTTTGGCTTCAAGGATAAATTCAAAGTTTTCTTGTCTTTTCCCCAATTCAAGGCATGGAAGCTGGTTGTGAAAAAATATCAGCGGGATGCTGTTTTTCACGATCATATCTACAATGCTCTTCTTGAGCTATGGAGAAAGTAGAGAGCTTCGGTTGATCAACACACAACGGTTCGGATGTGAATAGGAAAATTATCTCGAAATAAAATTTTGTTTATTGAGCTCAATATTTTGAATCTATTGGATCATTTAATTGGAGGTCCTAATACGGTGAAATTTCTTCCGACTCCGACTCCTTGATTCCTACTCCGACTATCACTGCTCCAAACCGTATTGCGAACAGTTGAGTTTGTTGGACACATCCACGTCCGAAAGTCCCGGATTCGCTTTGACTGTTGTCTTCGTGGCGTTCTGACTTAGTTTCCGGTCCACTGTACCGCTTTGACGCTTGATGATGGAAGCTCCCGGAAAACAAAAAAAAAGTTCTTTGAACATTTTAGCACTGCACAGACGATGGTTTTGGTCGTTTTTTTCGGAGTTCTTGCACGGGATTTTGAAAGTCGCTGAACTTGTGAACAAACTGCTGTCAAAGATTCTAGAACCGACCACTAGAAGCGCCGGAGTGGACAAAAAAAATGGACCGATTCTAAGTTTTCAGCGCTTTATAGATCCCCTAGTCGACTGCTCACTTTTTGGGTAGTTTCATTGTCAACTTTTCATTTGTTTTGCAATTCAAGGAGCTGATATACCTTGATTTTACTCCACATTCCCCGCGATTACACTGAAAATCTGAGAAGTTGTTTGATTTTTGAACACATACAAAACAGTCACTGTTCAAAAAATACTGAATAATGTTAGCAATTGCTTACGTAGCCGAGCTGTATCAGCAACTTAACGGTAGAGCATGTCATGATGTGTTATCAGGTTTTTACATGTCACGGCATTTGGAGGCTTCCCATCATTTCGAAACAATATAACTTCAACTTTTTTACACGGATCGGACTTGGAAATAGTAGGAGAAAAGGGGGGAATTTGGACCACCTAAGCAAATCGCCTAATATTTCCAAACCAATACGGTCTAAATAAAAAATATCACATTGTATACTGAGCTACACTTGTTTTCTCTCAATGAATAATGTTTAATCATTATATGAAGCTTCAATCTACCACATACATCATAAAACAAAAGAGATGATTTTTGGACATTAAAATTTGATGCGGGGTGATTTGGAACGTCTGTGGGGTGATTTGGTCCAGTGCGTGTTTCATCGAAAAAAAAACAAAACATGTTTATGTATAATATTTTGGGATAATGTTACAATCAGTAACAATGTTTTGGGATCGACACCAGGTGTCTTGGCCAGATTCCAGACCCGAAAAGTGTGATTGACACCATCTCGAATTCTGCATGAATCTTTTCAATGTTGGTCGAGCTTTTTCAAACACTTTTGATGATTTTGAAGAAAAACCGTTCTCGATGGCCTGCGTTGCTCTTCCAAGCTCCTCCTTCTTCCAATGTTGTCTGTCCATCCTCTTTTTGTCATTCAGCGGCATCTGTAATCAATTAGACCAAAGAAAAGTCTCAAACCTGTAGGACCAATTCACCCCACAGAAACGTGTCCATGTCACCCCATACAACACGCAAAAATTAAAATGCAATTAATTTCATTTATTGTTATCAAACTTACAGTTTCGCTACATCAAATTGTTCCTCTTCTGTAGGTGAACAACAATTTACTGCACAATACACGAAAAGTTTGTTTAATTAGCGGGAAAAACCTTAAAACCACTATCGGAAAACTCACATTTTTTGACGATCAAAGTGCTTGTTTATGCTACCGTTTCCCTCTACTTGTGAAGTTTTACCAAAGTTTTTGACAAAGAACTACGTTTTTCATTAAGGGTGTCAAATCAGAAAACAGGTCACGTTTTTAATGAAATAAAGTTAACGTTAATAACTATTTTTGCCGCGAACGGATTTTGGCGATTTACATACCAAACGAATCGGAAATTCCCTAAGATTTGTTTGATATGCTATACATTACAATCCCAAAGTCTATATATGGTTTAAATTGATGAAAATTGGAAGCATTCCCATTTCCCCATACATTTGTTCTGTCCATTTGTGTGCTTTCACGAACAGAGCTATCAATAACGAGCAACTTGTAAAGTAAGTGAAAAAAGTCTCCGTGAACAAAGGAAAAGAAGAAGAATGAAGGGGAATATTTGCCTAGAGTATAAACAGTGGATCTCGCTGAGGAAAACTTTCATTCTTCGTGGGGAAATCGACTGAACAACATCGTTGCTGGGCGAGGGATCGAAAAACTTTCTCAATGCAATGGGGGTGGAGGAGTAAAAGTATGGATTAAGTAAAATTTTCCAAGGGCCTTTTTGAAGGTTAGTGACGAATGAACTGAAGAAGTTTAAAGTCTCAAGCAAGGAAGGAAGGCAAACTTTCAGTATCGTTCTGTATTCAAAGCAATGAATATCGCTTGTTCTTCCTTGTTTTGCGTCATCACATGTCTTCGTTTCGGATTGAGCTGTGTACGCGACTAGTGATCACCGATTTTTGAAATTTATCGTTCATCCACTATTCAAATACTGTTTAGCAGTTGATTATTCAATACGATTACTCGCTCCAAATATTAGATCAATCGATTAATCGGCATACTGAGAGAAGTAATTAATTAGACTAATATTTCTCATTTGTTAGAAAGCCATCTGGAATCAATCATTGCATCGAATTGCCGCCATTGCATTAAGGTTCTGTGTTACACAATTGTGTGGGGAATCATTAAGCTAGACTATCGTCAGCTCACCAAGAAAATAAATGCCCTGGAATTTTATCAGTGATTTGGTTTCGCATAACGGTGGGAAAACTCTCTTCCCAAAGGATGACAGCTAAGCTACTCTAGACTGGCAATATCAACAGAAAGGGCTTTTGCTGAGAAGAACGCAAAACGGAGATAAGTGTGTGTGTATTTAGTTGCTTCAAGCCATCGATATATGGATATCTGTATGCGTACGTGCGTGCTTCACAACCCGTACGTAAAAATACTGCATCTTTGCTACTCTGAAACCTCATCTGTATCTGCTCCCGTGTGTATTGTAACCCTGTAACGATGCAACAATCGCCTAATTCTTCAATGATATATATACTATTGTTTGGTGTTTCAAATTATGCAGTCGTAATGATAAAAATAAACAAGGAGGGGAGATAGCGATAGGAAAATATTTACGCTAAAGCATTGTAATGAATCTCTGCTGAGGCAAATATTCAGCTTTTTTCCAACCAGTTAACATTGTTTGTTTTCTGTCATCAATGCATTGAACTGACGCTATTGTGAAGCAGGTGTTAAGGTTGTGAACCAAAAAATTATTTGGGGAATATCAAGTTATTCAATAAGTTATATTAAGTTATTAATTTATTTGGGCTCGCGTGCCATTCGCAAAACTGCTTTCAACTAGGATTGCATTTGATAGAGTTTATTTCATTTATTTAGTCACCAAGAAAGTAAATGGCGTTCTGAGATTTTGTATGTGATTTGGTTTCGCTTGCCAGTAGCAAAACTTTCTCCATTAAGGATGACAGCCACGCTTATCTCGTGCATGTATTGTTCTACGAGCACTACGAATCATCAAACAATTATCGTCAAATGATTCTACAATAAAAAAAAATATTTGAGGGCGACCAAACTGGTAGAATGGTTATTTCAAAATTTTCTTAGCATTATAAAATAATATCCGCAGTTATAAACAAGCGACTTGAATTAAACTACAGCGTAGTTCTACGTCAACAATGCGGTCGTGTCTCGAACACAACCTCCTATAATTTTTTACTTTAGGTACATACGGTTCAACATTAGAAGGAAATGACATTATAAAAAATCCAAGTTGAGCCGTAATTTTTGTGCTAAAGGGGTGGTCCAAATCACCGCATACGACCAAATCTCCCCGTGTGACCCTACTTGGTATATTCGGGTGTATGTATTTAGTTTTCTGGATACTTTTTTTTTCTGTTCGTAAAGATTGTAGACTCGAATTTCGTAATCAATGTTTCGGGCATAATCTTGTTGATCTCTATGAATGATTAGTCGAAAAACCACAACGAAGTTGTATTCTCCAGTCTCATCAACCTTTGGGAGGCTCATCAACGGATCTGCCACACAACTCAGCCACAATGGAGACAAAATTGTCCTCGCCAATTTTGCCCAAAAACATTCCTTCTTCCAGCGCCGTCCCGTGACCAGGTATATCTTCAGCATATATCGCAGAATATCGCCAAAGATAGGATTTTCTTCTCTGCACCGCACTTTTTTTTCTCCACTGGGAAAAATAATGTATGAACACGCGAGGAGTAGAAGCACAGGGACGCTATACATGGAGACCTCTGCAATTGTTCCGGTACGTCCCCATCCCCGTCGATATCAAATACACACATGCACACAATCATGTGCGCTATCGCTATTGTTTGTCTATTCCCATCATCGTCGATCCTCGTTCAATGAGTGATGACGGAATTTCTGCGAAACGTAACACACAACTCGTTTCCATCCTTATTTTCTTTGGGTGCTTGGGGGCGGCAGGAAGGGTGGCATTTATGGATTTGGCTGAGTATTGAGGTTCGACGGGAAAGAATGTGATGACTGTTTGAATAAAGGATGATGTTTTTGAAAGGTAAACACATTCGCAACTGTGGTACATAGCGTGAGATCGACAAAAAGCACACCTTTTCCCAACGCTCGAGGGTGACTTGAACAGGTGTTAGCGAAGTGTGGTAAATAGAAGGTGGCCGACGAAGGTAATGATACCACACAAGGCCGCACACAATTTAAAAGCCTGCTTTCGAACGCAGAAGGTAACTTTTGTATCCGTGTGACAGGAAAGCGGGTGTGGGGACCAGGCTGGCAACCGTTCAATGACGTGCGATTTTTTGACATCCACCGATGGGGATGCCTATATGCTTTTGGGGGAGTCGCTGGTATTCATGCAATGGCGTTATTGATAAGCGGTAATCGAATTGGATTTGATTTAATGGATGGGTAATGAATTAAGGTTCGGTCAGAAATGTGTCAAAAGTAGAGAAATTTGTAAATTTTGTGAGGTGTCAAGCTTTCCGCCAGATTTCCGTTGCTGCTGATAAAATACAATGTGAACGTTAGCTCTTACGAAAGGCCAACTTTGTAGCCCATTTCGGACTCACGAAATTTCATTACCACATTGTGGTAATTGAGACCGACAGCAAGTTACTTCCCTGGTCGCCTTGTGGAAGAAAATTCGTACCGCTCCGAAACCGCAGAATTTTCGATGCATATTGTCTTAATTTGATTCGCGCAGGGAAAAGTCAAAGATAGAAGTTTTCCGGGACGGAAAAGAAACTTTTTAAGTTAATGTTGAACTTTGGCTTTTACGTTAGTATTTACCACTTTTTGTTCCGGTTTGCGTGGTTTTGGGGATTCAGCAGTAATAGGCCTTCTGAGGGGAAGTGGGACACTGTTTGCATTTTATGCTGATAAACATCATGATGAGTGAGCGGTGGGAGGATCCTGTAATCTACTATTTAACTGATTGACATTCTTGTTTGCAAGTATTCATTGTCATAGGATGGTTTAAATATTATAGAATAGCATGTAGAAGGGTTTCCCATCAACAGAAATTTGAAATTCATAATGCAACTATACGAATCAACCACCTGTCCATTTTACCCCCACTGTCCGTCTTACCCGCGGCTACCCTACAAAAAATCACGTAATTTCGAGTAAATCGCTTTAAAAAGTCGCGTAATTTCGAGAGAAAATTGCCCCGTCATCGGAACATGTTCGTTACAACCACACTTGCATGTGCATTCGCAGGATTTCTGTGTCTGTGGCTGTGTCAAATCGCGTAGCTTCAGGAAAATCGCGTAATTTGGAGCAAATCGTGTAATTTTAAGAGAATCTCAGTATGCATATCAGAGAAATGCTATTCGGAATCTCGTTAATTTCCAACGCTCGCTTGGAAAGCGGCTGCGCAACCATTTAGCCATTAACTCTTCTCCAGGGTTGCCACATTTAATTCTGTAAAATTTTCTGAAAAAATCTGTACGTCTGTATTTTTAGCCAAAATCTGTATCGTTAAGGAGTTAAGGGGTAGAAAAATGAAAATAAAGGTTTGTTTACTTTGAACTTATTTTTCTTATTTATGGGTTGTTAAAGTCGTGTCAATAGGAAAGTTTTTCGCCTCTGAATTGAACGATGTTTTTACATGGTATTGTTGTACTTTGCGTTTAAATTTTTCTTCAACTTCATTTTTGACGCTCCTACTTCCGCCGATACATAGTTGTTTGTTCTCAAAATAGAGTCCATAATTGTGGGAACCAACCGATTTCCGGAATTTGTTTTGTAAATCAAAAATATTCGCTCAACACATACTGATGAATCTCATCAAATGTGTGTCTTTTTTTCCAATTCATTTATTTGTATGGCTCAATCGCATAAGCGTTGCGGAGCCGCGAAACATGTCTTACAAACGACCAATGGATACAAAAATTTCTCATCACGCCTTTGACATCCAACAGCTGGGACCAAGTTATATCCGAGTCAATCAATTTTTGACCCATAATATTCGGCTTGAGTAGCCTAAACTCGTAATCCAGGCCTTGTCTATTACCTGTTTAAACGAATTGAGGAAATTTTGGCATCAAATCATTAAGGTTTGGTAGCTTGAAGAAATTTTGAGGGTTTATCAAGGCTGCAACTATGTTTCACCAATGCAAAGTCACGACAAATCGATTTGAAGATCAACTTCCTAGCTGCACCCAATCTTTTTTCAGCTTCTTGTGCATCGATACCAACTCAAATATCCTCAAGCTTCTTCAGAAAGTCTTCAAAACCTTTCACACCAAGGTCAGCATCAACGAATAGTTGCACGTAACTCTCCAAACATAAGTTACCCAACATGATCAACAATAACAGTCTTCTCTCATTATAAAGTTCGCAAAATTGAGAAATTTCTGATTGAAAGGAGCGATTGACATTATTGATGAGCGGTAGAACATAGTTTAGGAACAATATAATCGGTTTAGTCATAGGGTCGTATAAATGATTCAATATACGATTGGCGGATTGATTATGGTCATACATAACATGGAAAGAAAAAATAGTTTAAGCTTTTCAAATCGCTCATGATTTCGCTTAATAACTGCCTCTATCAAAAGCTATCTCATTGCGCTGCGTCCAAATTTTTTATAAATCAAGGTATCTATGTATGCACAATAATAAATATAATATTTAAAATTGAATTTCAAAAAAATCTGTAAATTCTGTATTTTTGCTGAAAATTTGTAATTCTGTATATACAGATTCTGTATCTGAAATTTGACAAAAAATCAGTAAAATATGAAATATTCGAACTCGGAAAACACCCGAATTCTCTCTGAATTCGTTATATCATGTACCAGAGCTGCGGCAGGTTGTAGATAGAGGATGCAAGGCCACTTCTTCAACATCAGGGTAGACGAACTGGAAGCTGCCACCCTCGATGAATGCTGGAACATCTTAAAAGTAAAGGGTGTGTCACATCAAATTGCATCACGGAAAAAACGCTGTAGAAATTTGCCCAGTAGACCGATCCTTTTGAAAATTTTAGACAGTAAAATAAAATCTATTAAACAACTTTTGGCATTTTCTTTTTATTCATACTTCGAGCCCAAGCCCGTATGCTCGCACCTTCCTCTTTACCCCGTCCATAAGGTTCTGAAATCTATTTTCTCTTGAAGTCCGCCTCCTATTTGACAACTTTTGGGTTCTTCCGGAGGGCCTGCTCTATAATCGCCCAATATTTCTCTATTGGGCGAAGCTCCGGCGCGTTGGGAGGGTTCATTTTCTTTGGCACGTAGGTGACCCCGTTTGCTTCGTACCACTCCAACACGTCCTTTGAATAGTGGCACGAAGCGACTCCGGCCAGAAGATGGTCGGGCCCTCGTGCTGCTTCAATAGTGGTAGTAAGCGCTTCTGTATGCACTCCTTAAGGTAAACCTGCCCGTTTACCGTGCCGGTCATCACGAAGGGGGCGCTCCGCTTTCCGCAAGAGCAGATCGCTTGTCACATCATGTACTTTTTGGCAAACTTGGATAGTTTCTGCTTGCGAATCTCCTCCGGAACGCTGAATTTGTCCTCTGCGGAGAAGAACAACAGGCCCGGCAGCTGACGAAAGTCCGCTTTCACGTAGGTTTCGTCGTCCATTACCAGGAAATGCGGCTTCGTCAGCATTTCGGTGTACAGCTTCCGGGCTCGCGTCTTCCCCACCATGTTTTGCCTTTCGTCACGGTTAGGAGCCTTCTGAACCTTGTATGTACGCAGGCCCTCCCGCTGCTTGGTCCGCTGGACGAATGAACTTGACAAATTCAGCTTATTGGCGACATCCTGGACCGAACTTCTCGGATCACGTCTAAACTGCTTAACTACGCGCTTGTGATCTTTTTCACTGACGGAGCATCCATTTTTGCCGTTCTTCACCTTCCGGTCGATGGTTAGGTTCTCGAAGTATCGTTTTAGAACTCTGCTAACCGTGGATTGGACGATTCCCAGCATCTTACCGATGTCCCGATTTGACAACTCCGGATTCTCGAAATGAGTGCACAGGATTAATTCACGACGCTCTTTTTTGTTCGACGACATTTTTCCAAATTTACGAAAAATTGACAGTGAAGCATGGCCAACGTGATCTATACACTCTTATCTGATTATAGGCGAAAGCTGAAGATATAATTCCTGAAAAACACCCTTTAGTCATTTGCAGCACAGCAGGGACCGTCATCGGGTGTGAACAACGAGGACAACGGAACGAATGGTTTGACGACGAGTGTCGAGCGCTCCTAAACGAGAAGGATACAGCACGCGCAGCCATGCTGCAACGAGCGACTCGACAAAACGTGGAACGATACAGACTGAAGCGAAGGTAGTGAACAGGAACAAGGAAGGAGGCACCTCGACGAACGAACGCGAGGTGATCGAATGGTGGAGGCAGCACTACGATGAACACCTAAACAGCGCGCAGACAGGAGATCAAGACGGTGTTGATGAGGACTACACCGGTACTGACTACACCTTTACTGTATCCATCATATTACTTCTCTACTCCCATTGCCTTGAGAAAGGCATTCGATCCCTCGCCGCCCAGCTCGCCCAGCAACGATGTTGTTCAGTCGATTTCCTCACGAACAATGAACGTTTGCCTCAGCGAGATCCACTTTTTATACTCTAGGCAAATATTCCCCTTCGTTCTTTTTCTTTTACTTTGTTCACGGAGACATCTTACGATTTCTCCTTCGTTACTCGTCGATAAGTTGCTCGTTATTGACAGCTCTGTTCGGGAAAGCACACAAACGGACAGAACAAATGTATGAGGAAATGGGAATGCTTCCAATTTTCATCAATTAAATCCATATACAGACTATGGGATTGTAATGTATAGCATATCAAACAAATCTTAGGGAATTTCCGATTCGTTTGGTATGTAAATCGCCAAAATCCGTTTGCGGCAAAAATAGTTATTAACGTTAACTTTATTTCATAAAAACGTGACCTGTTTTCTGATTTGGCACCCTTAATGAGTTCTACGTCAAAAATTCAAATAGTGACCAGTAGATGTCGCTTCGCGGAAAAAAGTCGGCGAAGAGAATAAAGCCTCCTTGTTGTTTTGTACCACTTAATAAGCACGAAACTAGCGGGAAGCAAAAATGCAGAACAACGGCAAGCAAATTCACGGCACAAATGTAACTTTTCAAACACAGAGCACCAATAGTCGATATCAACAAGATTTTAAGAAGATATAAATAACACGTAAACAGCGATGGAAATCACGATCGTAAAACAACACTTGTTTGATGAACACTCAGGAAAAAAAGCTTGTTTACCGGATCGAAACCCTATCAAGAGCTTACGAGGAGTGAACATAAGAAAAGTAAAAAAAAAGTTTCTCTATCTGGTTCTATAGTTATGAAACATTTGAATTCTAGTTTTTTTTTATGTTTCGCGCCTAAACACAACAATAAAGTTCAAATGGTCTGTCTTAAAAATGAAGATAGTTATTGTGTTCTACACTATATACTCCAATACAACCGACTTCTTACATATCTCTGGAACAGTGTTTGCCAAATGATCTATTCAATGAAAAAATCGCTTTCGTTCGTTGAAATATGATCATACACAAATCATTTCCCCCAGCGGCATCCTTTTGTTGTTACGTACTGCAAATCACGACACGAAAGAGAACGAAACAACTCTTCATCGGATCGCACTTCATGATACACCGACACGCAAGCAGAACCATCATATACGCTTTTGGTGTAGAAAGTTTATTTTCTTCTTTGACTCTAAAGACGCGTCCACATTACGCCGAGCGGCCTTGGCCGCCCGGTAAAGCCGAGTAAATGTGGACGTACCACCCGGGCTTGCCGACGTGCCGAAAACCGACTCGAAACAAACCGAACCCAATCCGAAACAAGTGGGTCCGGTTCGAGAAAGTCGAACCAAAACAAAACGAAGTAAATTAGCGTTGACGACATTGTGCTTCGTGTGTTCGTGACGGCTTCGTACATCCGATGAGGCTTCGGCATCGTTCACCCGATGTGGCGTCCACATTACATAATGAACCGAATATGCCGCCTGGTACAGGCCAATCGGCATCATTCGGCATAATGTGGACGCGCCTTAACATATGCATATCGACCTCTCCATGCATCATGAAACAGCAGGATCGTACGAACTACGCAAAGCGAATGATTCATATTCAGCTAATATAGCAGATCCTGATTTTTAAGTCTCAGAGAGTGCAAACTATATGAGGGGCTTAGAATAAAAGGGGTGTAAGTGATTTGATCGATTTCTCTACATCGACTCTTTCTTTTGGTCATAGCTTAGCTGCAAATACACTCCCAGCTGTATTTGACAATGTGGAAGATAAGTCAGAACCTCACCTATCAGATTCTATAGCAATCTTAAATTGGAACGTTTTTGCAATTGAGCTATTAACTAAAGAAAAAGTTGATGAAGAGAAATCGATCAAGTCACTTACACCCCTTGCATTCTAAGCCCCTCATATGATTATTTAGCTCGATAGAGGCCAAGGGAAGGGTAGACAGATCATATTTTCCATTTCTAACGCCGCTGTCCCTTGAAATGTGTATATTCATATAGACCGCAAAGTTTTACTGGTAACCCCGCTCTCTTTTCACAAGCTCTCCGCAAATGGCGACCGAATGATGACGTATTTTTCTTGTATCATTTATTGCTTTGCACTTGTCTGTGCAGTGGGTTTCGCTATAGTAGAGCGGGACGATATATGCGGTTCAAACTTGTATGCAGGCTTTGAAAATGGTTTGCGGTGTTTGATACAGCTCGAATATGCAAACAACAGTCTTCGTTCCTCTCTTGGTTTAATCATGTAATGTTACACAAGTGATTACTGTCATTCATACAAGTATCTGAATGATTCTCTCATATTTGGTTATATGTTCGTGAGAGGTTACTTGAATGACACATTGTATATCATTCGATTTGGTTCGAAATCCAAACACTGCTCTGGAAACTCAGAAAAATTAGGTGGTTCTATAGTTATGGAACGCAGTGTAATCGGGGGTCCAAGAAAATTTGGTTTGCGTCAGGATTGAAAATTTTACCAGAGTATTCCTGATTGGTATCCATCTCATCATAGCTTTCAGTTTACTCTTTCATCAATAAGCAGTAGATAAGCTTGAAGTGTAGTATAAAAAATTGGGTATACCACAATAGTTCAAAATAATGGACGCAATCGCTCACACCCAACAGGGGAAAAACATGGCTCATTGTTATTTTACGTTGATGAGTCATTTAAAAATAACTTAATAAAAAATAGATGGGTTATATCTATGATATAACCGCAAGGTTGACGTGGAACTATCTTAGCTTAGCAATCATTTGTTTATATTGATTAAATTTTTTATTGAATGAAACAATTTCAGCATTCAATATATTTGCTTTGTGAGTAAAAAGATTAAATAAAGGCCATGTAAGGTCAATTCATGCATTGTGCAAATGCTAATTGATTGACAATCGTTTTACGTTTGGTATGATGCATAGGACAAAATATGTGAACAGAAGAATCATCAAACGATTATTTTATTTTACATTTCCCTCTGAATTTTGCATCTCTCAAGTGTACGTACTTCTCGAACCGCGAATTCGTTTGATTTGATGAACTTCAGGCACTCAGTTTCGATTTTGATATGTACGACGAACACAACATTTTGCCTAATCATCAAATGGTATGCGTAGAAACTCAGTAAGCAGAAGATATGCAGACATATCCTCCAATGCAATCTTGAATAACCAAGCCAAGCGTTGTGTCCTTATCCGCCTTTGTAATTCGTGTTAGGAAAACACTTTTCGGAGTGCAAAAAAACTAGAAGTGGGTTATATATGTGATATAACCGCAAGGTGGACGTAGGACTGCCGTTGTCTTAGCATTCAATAAATAACAAATATATTTTATCTTTCGAATAAGGTGATTATCATACCACTTCATTGAGCCGTAAAAAAATTATTAACGCTCAAATGATGAAACGACTCCTCTTCGGAAATACCAAGCGCCAATAACATTGCAACACGGCAACGCTCGTCAACACCCTTCGCGTGCAAATGAAGAGGCTCTGAAAAATCTGAAGTTTGAATTAAATCCACCAGTTCCCCGTTTTCTCTCGACCTTGCGCTTTGCGATTTTCTTTTTCTTCTACTCAAGACCTCTCACGTCCTAGATTCGAGAAAAATCGGAAGATTTATCAGTGAAGGTATAAAAAAACTTGTAACACGTTGGGAGAAATAGACGGTGACTATTCACCTTTAAGCATTACACATAGTTGGAAACATTTGTTTTGAAGGTTTAGATTTTTTTTTAGCCCGTCTTGCTATTTGCTTTTGTTCGTTTTCTACAAGCGTGTATGTACATTACTTATCAGTCTATACTCGTATGCTATTGAAAAAATCCTTCTACGGTCGAATTTCAACAATGAGTGGAAATATTATACAAAATGTTTGAAAGTGTGGATGTCCGCTGTTCCATGGCACCCAATTTCTGTGCCATTTTTGTTTGGCACGGCACGGCCCCTGTACGCAGTGGCCAAATAAGAAATGATACTCTTGGTCGCGATTGCCTAACCTAATCGATTTTGCAAATGCGAAAACGAATCCACTCGCTCGGGCGCATTTGTAAGCGAGATATTTACCATGACCTCTTCACGCAGTGGTAAAATGGGAACTATTGCTCTTGGTTGCGACTGCATCACGGGACACCCAATGTGAATACAAATCCATTCGCTCCGACGCATTCGCAAGCCAACTATTTATCATGATTGTATCACGCAACACCTAACCGATGCACTTCCATGACCTCTACACGCAGTGCCATCATAAATACTGATGCTCTTGGTTGCGATTGCATCACGGGACACCCAATCGATTTTTCAAATGTATGCGAAAACGAATCCATTCGCTCTAACGGATTTCCATGACCTCTCCACGCAGTGGCAAAATAGAAATTGATGCTCTTGGTCTCTTGGTCTCAATTGCATCACGGGGATCTAATGCGCAAATCTTTCTTTGCTCGAGCTTTGCTTTGCGATGACGGTTTCTCTAGTTGCTTTGATTTTGCGTCCGTGTTCGGGAACACATTCCGATCACCACAAAAACAATCATCATCAATGAGCTAGATTGTTATGACTTCAATAGCCTGTTTTCAACGCAATTGTAAAGCTATTGAAACAAGTTTTCGGGTCAATAATTAATAATCATATAACTCGTGGACATTTTGTCTTTCGAATGAAATGATTATCATACCACTCCGTTCAGTCGGAAAAGAGGTATTAACGTTCAAAACCTTGCAGTCCAGCGTCACTCTTTCGTTTTCCAAACTTTGAACTTACACCCCAGTACAGAAATGGAAGACGTAGTCCTGCGTCAAAACATGCGGATGTAGAAGTACACCCGGCTTGCATGAATCAACAACTTCAGCTTCTACTTTGTATACTACAGAGGCTTTAAACTTGAAAGTTCATTGGGCTCTAGTGTCTGCACGATTTTCCCAGGTTCCTAAGTTTAGAAGACCGTGTTAAGGAAACATTGTAGTCTGCACAAAGGCAAGCGAGTACAAAAGTACTCGCAGTATTCATTTATTTGCAGAGCCGATTTTCCCAGACACCTTGGTTTTGAAGTCTGTGTCAGGCAAACACATTTCAGTCGGAACAAGAATACCCTCGACTTTCATGTATTTGTAATGCCGATTTCTCCGACGCTGCCTGGCTTTGAAGTCTGTGTTAGGGAACACATTTCGGTGCGAACAAAAGTTCCCATACTTTCATGTATTTGGAACATAAAATTTCCTCATGGCTGCTTGGTTTTGATGCCGATTCCCCCATGGCTGCTTGATTTTGATGACTGTGTTGGGGAAACCGTAAATCGGGCCGATCAAAACGAGGCAGTTAGAGCGATTAGATAACGCTTCGCATTTCACAGTTATTCAATTGTTTAGTTAAAGGAAAACAACATTTTATTAATTGCGATAGATGCTTAGAAAGATCCCCTATCAATTGATGCAAACATCTTTCCGATTCAGTAAGAAATGTTCGAGTCATAAGCATTCGGAATCTTTCATTTTTTCCTGCATGTTCTGTGTTTAGGTTTTCATTTTACCCCCCATATACTCCGGTTAGACGTAGTCCCATGTCAAAAATCTTTTTCAATAGCACTGTAACTTGATTACTCTAGAAACCCCAGTAGTTTTCATATGCGCTTACATTCCATCTGAATATGTGGAGCTTGCGGTGGACTTGTAGGTGGAAAGTGATTTTTTAATGCCGGTCGCTGTAGGTAATGTATGTACGGTAATATTGAATCTGTGCTGTCGATGTCATTCCGAGCCGAGAAAATATGGGAAAACAAAAGTGAAATACAGTGGAAAATGTGGAAAATTGATTTTTCGTGTTTCAATATTCTACAGCATCGTCAAAGAAATGGCATTTGTACACTGTGAGAAGAAGTTGTAACTTTGATATGTGATATCTTGAAAAATGACAGTTTTGACAGAACGAAGTGTTCTACTTATTTCGGAAAAAACTCGATGTCCCTGAGGAATTTAGAACAGGAAGTTTGTTTTCAGTTTTATACCATCAGCAACAACAATGCCGCAGAAGGTTAACCAAGCATTCGCATAACATTTTCCCACAATCGAGGCAGCGCATCTCCCGATGCGCTTCCCCCAAATTAGGTCATGAAAAATAATGTTACATACGTTAGGACTTAATTGATGTTATGACGAGAGCATTCCGCGCGCACGAGAGCGAGAGTTTGAAGTCATCACGCTTCTGCTCGCGTGCATCCATGCCATACTGCTGTTCGGGTTGAGTTTTCCCTCCTTTCACGTCTCATCCGGCGGAAGCTCTCTGTCTCGGAGATGAAGCGCTTCTCAGTGCGCGCGCCTCCCCCCATCTCGGGTGTTTGACTCTCGGGAAGAGAAAATCTCCGCAGATTTTTCCAAATTTTCACTCTTTCTCCGCTCTCCCTGTAGCCGTGTTGAGTTCAGGACATCGGCATGCTCTCCGGTTGGCCAGAAGCAGCAGCAGAAGCCACACGGTTCGACGTCGCCACCGATGCTCTCTAGTCGTGTGTTGTAGACGGTCGCGCTCTTCGCTTCAGTTTGTTTGAACATCATCATCATCTAAGGCCACCTCGGAGACCTGCTGCTCAGCACCATCATAGAAGCGCATCAGAGGAAGAACAAAAAGTGTTGGGGCAAGCCAGGAGCAAGATAACCTAGCTTTTTTCGTTGCTTGCTTGCGCTGCATCCCGTAAACTCCACATGTGCGGAGTGTGTGTGTGAGTCTGTGTGGCGGGTTCTGCCAACCACCGGAGGAAAAAGTGGAGTAAAATGTGAAACCGAAACGAAGTTACCGAGTATAGTTACAAATATTACCCAGTGCGAGTGAAAATCCTGACAGGCAGACGTGTGTACATGAGTGAGCAAAACCTGAATACTTGTACGTATCCTGCCCTTTGATAGAAGAAGAAGAAGAAGTAGAAAAACGGAGCAAATCTTTGCTCTTCCATACATATTAATCTAGTATAGATAATTGATAGTTTTTAAAGTGAACGTAAACAGAGGCATTCGAAGAGTGAAGAGTGTGTGTGAACGTGAGAGCTAAGCCCACCCCCCCACTGTTTGGTTAGTGAATATAGTCGGAAAACGGGAACACCGCATTCCACTTTGGGTGGCGTGAAGGAAAACGAAATGGGAAACCCATGATTGTGATTACGGTGATGCAGGGACATCCGCCGATCCCGGTTGTAATATTGCAGAAAGGATTTCCCGACGGATTCCGCTAATATTGAGGATTACCTGCCGCAGAAAGCAAACAAACGCTATCCATCGTGTCAGCGGAAATACACGGGAGCCGACGGAACGAGTACAATGTGAGTAGTATGATAAATCAAGATCAACATCATCTGGAAATACGACTACTAGCGGTACTGTAAGAGTCGGGTGTTTGTTTTTCAAGCTGTACCGTAGAAAAATCGATTTTCCCCCTTCAACTCCAACACACGGTAGGGGTGAAAACGAAAACACTTAGCATCCTTGCATCCGTCGGAACATTTATAGGTCACGGGAAGCTTTAACAGTGATGAAGTGCATTCCTGGTGGGGCCCCGAGCAGTCGATGTCCAGGCTGTTGACGTAATTGACAACATTGTTGCGAACTCGACTGAAGATTGTACCACTCGCGTTGCTACTTTTATCGAATCATCCGTTGTAGACCTTACAGCGTTTACCCAAGTTCGATATGTGATGACCCGAACGAAAAGACCATCAATAACACACCGACACATGTTATGAAAAAAATAATAACAAAACACCCGAATACAACGGAAATTCTTGTCCGCTGACGAGGACAAGGCTGGTTTTGAAATCTGGTTTCCCAAAATAAATTGCTTGGGTGCTGACTTGCGGAAAAGTAGCGGGAATCGAGTGGGAACGTGCCGCCGCCACCGCCGTCGTTAGTGACAGCTTAATATTTTTGCGATGATGTGTAAGATGCGTTGCCGAGAGGTCCCGGCGCATTGTTTTCTTGTGGTAATGAACCAAACATGGTTTGCATCCTGCTGGTGGGCGCCCTTTTACCATGGCGTCAGAGGGATGGTTGTGGTGTGGTTCACCCCACTGCAGAGGTGATCCAGAGGGAGGGCTCAGGCCTTCCATTCCGCTGTGTTTTTGATGTTATTAGTTCACGTGGTGTAGTTCACACGACGAGAGCGGATTATTCGTTTTTCCTGGACCCGTCGGAATGTGCCACCGTTGTTTCACAACGATATTGTTGTGGCAGTGGCAGCGGGCGATGAGATGAAAGCGATAGGGACCGTTTGCTGGATGGGGGTGTCGCTGCAATGCAGTGAAGCTGGAAAATTCCGTAGCCACAGCAGCGGCGGTGGCGTGTTGCGACCGAAAGGTCTCCGTATGTTCGCGACGTGAACTCCAATATTAATACGTTTGGGTGGGGGAGGAAAATTCCATTCATGGTAGCCGTCGGAGGTCTCGTTCCTCGGCGATACGGTTGTTTTTCCATAGTTTACGAGGGTCATGCACGTTCGCGTCTAACCACACATCGTGAAATGATTCACCGGAGGTCGGTTTTTGGTAGGTGCCGTTCGGTATAGTTATTGGTGCGGAACGACACTTTCCCTAGGGGGTATTTTCCGACAGATCATCCCTATCAGTGCTCCATTTGAATGGTTTTGACGGTTCCAAAATTGCTTCTGCTGGCGATCTATGCTGTCAAGCCAACAATTTCCAAGGTTTGTCTTTTTTCCTGTCAGGCTCTACTGATCAAATGATATCTGGACGGTGGGGTGTACGATGCGAAGTATCGCAGTGTAACAGCTGCGCAGTTCACTATCACTGCCTCTAGTCTTGCTGGTTAATATTTTTCAGAAGTGAGCCGATTGCTTTAAGACCTTCACATTAGAGTTAAAAGATATTTTCGATTTTCGGTTTTTACCGACAATGTTGATCCAAAAGTGATAAAGGCAACTTTTACATTGGTTGGAAAAGTGTTGGAATTTGCGGGAATTGATCATTTTTAAATCTTGCCTGAATAGATTGTACTGCTTTCTCGTAAAGTTGACACGATTGCACAGCATATGAGCGCAATCTGTCGTACAGTTTGTTTATATTGCCCTATTAATAAATTCATGCCATTTTTCTAACATTCTAACATTTTTCACGTTGATGCTGGTTTTATTGATTTATTTAACAAAACAGCCCACCTTGGACGTTCAGAAACTTTTCTCGATTTCCGGACTATTTGATACACAACTACAGGGTTTTCCAACTTTAAATTCCGAAAGTAAATTAAAATTAAACACACTTAGAATTCGAATTTCGATGAAACTTTTATTTCAAATTAAAGTTTGGTTTATGTCATTATGTGTGAAATACAACATCATTCAAATGTCCAACTAGGGCTTCCTCGCACACCTTGATCCGGAAAAGGTAATTTTCGATGACTTTTCGGCACATATGGGGCGGTATCTCGGTCATAACTTCACGAATGTTGTCTTTCAAATGTTCAACAGTTTGCGGAGAGTTGGCATAGACACGGTCTTTCGCATAACCCCACAAAAAAAAGTCTAGTGGGTTCAAATCGCATGATCTGGACGACCAATTGGCATCACCAAAACGCGAAATTATGCGTCCCTCAAATTTCGTTCGCAATATGGCCATGTTCGGTCGTGTTGTGTGGCACGTGGCGCCGTCCTGCTGAAACCACATGTCATCCGTATCCATATCTTCAATTTGTGGCAAAAAAAATCGGTCAACATGCGGCCATAGCGCTCACCATTCACAGTTACCGTCTCGCCGTCCTCATTTTCAAAGAAATACGGCCCGATGACTCCACCAGACCATAATGCGCACCAAACAGTGACTTTTGGCGGATGCAATGACCTCTCAACAATCACGTGTGGATTTTCTGAGCCCCATATACGGAAATTTTGGGTGTTCACATAGCCACCGAGCTCGAAATGTGCCTCATCGCTGAAGAAAATTTGATGCGAAAATTCAGCATTTTGCCTCTGTTGTTCGTTCACCCAATCGACGTATGCCCGACGCATTCCATGGTCACCACGCTCTAATTTTTGTACCAGTTGGACTTTATATGGATGTAGGTGCAAGTCCAAATGCAAAATTCGCCATAATGATGTGTTTGACAAGCCCAATTGCTGAGCACGCCGTGGAATCGAAACATTCGGGTCATCCTCCACACTGGCAGCAACAGCAACAATATTTTCGGCCGAACGCACATTACGATGATGCACAGGTTTCACAATATCCGCTACGGATCCAGTTTGTTCGAATTTACGCACTACATTAGCGATTGTGTGCTCTGTAGGCCGTCCATGACGACCAAAATCCGTAATGCTCGAAAAACATTTGCCGGTTTTTCATCATTTTTATAGTATAATTTAACAAAATTAACACGTTGTGCGATGCGAAAACGATCCATATTGTAAAATGGCAGACATTCAACTAACGATATGACGCTTTGGTTGACAGCTATGTCAAACGGTTGTCAGCGCAGGGCTGTATACTTTCGGAAGCCCGAAATGGAAAACCCTGTACTAAGGTAATTTTGTAGAATGGTTTGTTAACTATTACTCTTTCAAGTAATTAACAAGTTTTGACATTTTTGTTAGATTTTGGTTACTCTGTCACATGACTTTTTTTTATGTGTGCAAATATACGTTGACAAAAATAAAAACCCACCCCTAAAAAATAATGTCAAAATCATTCAAAACCTTTGAATGACCCTTCGCTTTGTCATGGATTTGTATTGAATTTAGAAATGGTGAATTTAATGAATATTACGATATTTAGTTTAAAGGAAATGTGAAGGAATTATATGCAAGTTTATGTATGTGTTTTTTCACAATGGAGTAAAGTGAACGGCAAAATACTCATTTGTCAGTTTAGCTTCGTTAGGTCCTTAATGCGATTTCATATTTCGGAATATAATTTCCATTGCTAAGAAGAAATGGAAAGTCTCATCATTCACTATGCAGATGGCAGAGTTGTAAGCTCTAGCTCGTAAATATGAAAACAGAGATGGTTGATACCATCCAGGTTGTGTTTTGCTGACTACCAATTGTTACACTGCCGACATGTTCTCTCCCACTGACTTATTTTGATGCTGTAAAGAGCTACGAATTTTGTTCTGTTCTTTCTAGGAAAGTTTTCGCTTCATCGACGGTGTACTAATAGTCGAATTCAATATTCATGTCATCCACATTATCACTAAAATGAATGAAAATGAAGCTGAAATTCGATATGATGTCGATGCTGCTTCACTGTCCATAAATTTCTGGGCTGAACATTCTTCTCGCTGTTTTGATAGCAAGTCCATCAATCCAACAAGATGTTCTTGTGTATCGGCTGTACTTATTTTCCAAAAGTCTTTGGGTTTGTAAACATGTTTCCGAGCAAATTTCAACCGTTTCAGTATATTTTTCTTGCTGACTGATTAATTTGACTGATACTTTTGGAGATTTCTTCACTTTCCGGATGATTCGTTGATCGGTCCGGATATAGGTCTTCCGACGACGGGTTTCTCCGGGTCTGTCAGCAAGTAAACCGTAGGTTTTGTGCTTGTGCTCAATTTCACGGACTGCAGTCATCGTCAATATTTATACAGTTTTCACCAGGGATCGTTATTGTCATAGTCAACTAAGGATAGTAAGCGGACTATGAAGAAATTCCCCGTCATTTTCAGTTAGAAATGACTTTTGGCTTCTTCACGCAGTTTCTCCGTCAACATGACTCAATAGACAGTAGGGCGTTTATTCGCTATCTTCCTATACCGACTCGACTATACCTTTCATTCTTCCCCGTCAAATGGACTTCATTGCATTTTGAAGTGACTCCCCTCAAAATTAATTCTTTTCTCTCTCTCATGTATCACGTATGCACATTCTTAGGAAAAAATGGTTTGTTTGGATTTTTCGGTAAATATTACCAATGATTAGTTAATTTTTGCAATACGAATTATTCGTACATATTACGCGATAACACTGATAAACAAACGTCAAACCGGACAATATAACCCAGTATAAGCCGTCGGTCCAACGTTGGTTTAACATATACTCTAAACATGTTATGTTAACCCAACCTTTATGTATGTTTTGTTATTGATTTATTTAGGATAAACTAAGTTTTTGTATGCAGTTTTAGTCATTTATTGAACTATCTAAAATGCGATATTAACAACATTACATTGCATACTTGTGACATGGCTTTTGCAGCTCCCGACATCTGATCCTGCTTCGATTGAGTCTGATCCGCGGCTACAAATTAGGAAAAAATACACTATGATTACTACAAACAGCTACGATAGATGATAGACAATTCTCACCATTATTCTCTCCCAGAACCAACATGTAAATACTTATCAGCCAAACAAATTCGGGAAATACCACGAAACTGACGAAACCCAGGAGACATTAAGTGAGACCAGCCCTATGCCCCGTTGCCACATTGAGTTGGAGCGCAGTACATTTTCTTTGCGGTTGCCAGTAATGACAATCGTCAGAGTTACCGATACCGTGTAGTAAAATGTACCAAATCGTTGGTGGGGATGTGTATTGCATCAGACATCCATTTTACATACAGTTGGTAATATTCACAGAAAATATGTATGTTCAGTCCCTGAAGAGAAGAGAAACATTGCATCTCAAATTCATCTCCTCCACCTTTTGTGATTCTCCTGTCAGCTGGCATAGCAGCCCAGCAGCGAGAAGAAGAGAGTATTTTCCATCCCGGAAACAGTGCACATCAAATTAAAACCAAAATAGAAGCAGAACAAGAAATCTTGAAACGTGTTGGAACATGTTTTTTCCTCCACTATATTTGACAGTGATGAGTTGAGATTTTTGTCAAATAACATGTTAAAAACATGAAATTTAAATTAGAATCATATAACTTTTTATGATTATAACATTGTAATATATGGAAAGAACTATGAACCTTCTATAAATTCACATTGCTAAATATAAATTTAAAACCATCATCACCGCCGCGTATGTGTTAATTTGTACGTTAGAATGTATCGAGTTCATATATCATATACTAGTAAAAATACAGGAAGTTTTTTAAAAAAAGACAATGGGGGCGTACTTTATTTTTCCTGTACTGTATATTCTAGTGACTCGAATGAGTGAAAGAAACTAATAAGATTTTTCAAAACAATAACATGAAAATACCCTCTCGAGAAGAATCAGAATCACACAGAGCGAAGGATGCATATATGTTTATCTTCAAAATGTGTGTTGTGAGCAAAAAAAAACCCAAACATTCTTCTCCGAACTCTGCCCATTATAAGCTTCCCCTAATAACAAGTCGTTTCGCGAAAGAAGTCTCACTTGTCAGCTTGGCAACTCCAAAAAAACGCTCAGCCCAGTGGCGGAAAATAGCGATAACCAATGTGTAGAGTCTTTTCTGGAAACCCCGTCAGCAGGGGGAGGAGAAGGATAAATGGGAAAACAACAAAATAAATTAATTACCGGTAAAAAGTGAGGTTAAATATAACTAAATTTGTTATCATCGAAGTGGATTTTTTTCCCGGCGCGAGTCGCCGCTGGCGCCATGCCGAACCAAAACGATAAGATTGATGTGGGACCCTGCGGGTAATCCACTCCGAAAAAAACACGGAGATTCCCTCCCGGAAAGTTACTGGAGCGATGGCGGTACGCTTCGGCCGGAACCACTACTTCCAATGAGATGATTAATTGAGGTTAGGTCAAGATAAATTACGTCTGTTTATCTCGAATAGCTCGGGAAGCTCGTCGATGAAAGTTAGCTGGTGGGGTGAAGTGGTGCGGTACGGACCGGAGACGGTTTCTCGCATACATCCCCCTAATGAGCACAACCTCTGTGTGTTCAGCGCGCGTTGCTCCGAGGCGCGTAAACGAAGTGGATACGGTGGTTAGCGGTAAATGTTGTTTTTCATGTTCGGAGGTTTTTTTCTAGATTTTTTTTCGGGAGGGATAACTCGAGACACAATGTATACGCACACTTGTCGTTCGTGTGTCGTGTGACAGGAATGTGACGTCCCACTACCGAAATTATGGCGTCTTGGTTGGAAACCTTGGAGCAGCAGGCAGTTAAGTGTTGGCATTTTTTCACGTCTTCCCCTAATGAACGCAACTCAAGTGTTGGACAGATCAAGTTTTGCCTGAGCAATGGGGCGTAGCGGTGCTGTTTTTCGCTCTTTCCCCATTGTGGTTTTGTGTGGATTTTCTCTGGCTCTTTCTTCTGTTTAGTAATTCGAGACACAAAATGTGACATCCCACGGAATTGTGTTCCCCAACCTTGGAGCCGTTATGTCAGGGAAGCAAACCAAAACACGTTGGTCATTTTTCACGTTTTGCTACAATACTTGCCGGCAGTTGGTCGGCAGATTTTTAAAAACTACAGCTGATTTTGTTAAGAAGTGGGACATGCAAGGCGTTGAAAAGGTTTTTCCTGGGTATGAAATCATCATCAACACCGCTGTCGCTAATCATCTTTCATGGCGATAGGCAAGAGAGAAGGTGAGAGAGGGATGAAGTGTCTTGTAGCGTCTTCAGATCGAGTCGCGATGTCAGCAGTGAAATTTCTGAGAATGCCGGTGGTGCTCTCGAAGTCTAAATTTGGAGTTGAATTGGTACCATTTCGAGGAAGCAAACATATAGATGCGTCAAAGGGAATACTAAGTTTTTAATACATATTAAAATATCTTTGAAACCCCATTTTCTGAACAAAATTGACCAAAAATTTTGTTCTAACTTACATTTATTGTACTAGTACCCTGTATCTCTTGGTATCAGGTTCTGTAAAACAATCCTCTACCGCTTGTTCCTATAAAATACTCCTAAACTGCTTTTCAGGTACTTGCTTCGCTAGAAGGCTTGTTTATCCTTATGTTTCCTTATATTCATTACACGGAATATTCTAATATTCAGTACAAAAAACAGGAAGTGGGTTATATCTATGGTATAACCGCAAGGGTGACGTAGGACTATCGTTGATTTAGAGATCATTTGTTCGAAGTTGAATCTAAATCCATTCTGAATGAATGAATAAATGAATATTTGGGGGACTTCGAAAACGAGAGCGTTACGTTGGAGGCACAAGGTTTTATGCATCCAATATAGGATACGAAAAACCTTGTTCTGAAGAATAATCTTCAGAAGCTAACCTGCTAACTGTACTTGATTGACAAATCACAAACCCAAATGTATTATATGGATATTTTATGGATAGAAAACATTAAAATAAACTCTTTCGCTTGAATGTCAATTCCAAGGGGAACTGGCAGATTATTTTCCACCAACGATTAGATATTTCCACATTTTCCTCGATACTGGAAGCCCACCAGTGGTTAATACTAACTCGATAACCACCTGTTAATAGTACTTGATTGAAAAATATTTGGTCACAGTGTTACACGGATAGAAAACATTCAAATAAACTCTTTTACATGAATGTATTTTTGAATTCCTAGAGGAACTGGCAGATTATTTTCCAGCAATGATAAGATCTTTCCGGAACTTTCTCGATGGTGAATGGCATCCAAACGGAAAGAATTCTGCGCGTGTATGTGTCGATCCTTCGCCGTCCACCTCCTCCAGCACGTTAGGCAACGATGTTGTCTTGTCGATGTCCTCACGAAAAATGAATGTGTCTCACCACCAGAATATCGCTTAAGTATGCTTTTTGTGTGTGATTGAATCGAGAGAAGGTGTGGTTTACGATGGCAATTTGGAAGGCAAATTAGAGGGGAATGAACTCTCTGAGCTCGGAACTTTCGGCGACTGAGCAATAATCGATTGCGGGCGCATACAATATTGGATACGGAAATATCCTACTGATGGGGAAGAATAATCTTCTGAAGCTATCCTATTAATTGCGATTGATTGAAAAACCACAAAACCAAATGTATTTGGTCATAGTGTTACATGGATAGAAAACATTCAATTAAACTCTTTCACATGAATATATTTTGAAAATTCCCAAAGGAACTGGCAGATTATTTTCAGTAACGATTAGATATTTCCACATTTTCCTCGATACTGGAAGCCCACCAGTGGTTAATGCTAACTCGATAACCACCTGTTAATAGCACTTGATTGAAATATATTTGGTCACAGTGTTACATGGATAGAAAACATTCAATTAAACTCTTTCACATGAATATATTTTGAAAATTCCCAAAGGAACTGGCAGATTATTTTCCAGCAATGATTAGATCTTTCCGGAACTTTCTCGATGGTGAATGGCATCCAAACGGAAAGAATTCTGCGCGTGTATGTGTCGATCCTTCGCCGTCCACCTCCTCCAGCACGTTAGGCAACGATGTTGTCTTGTCGATGTCCTCACGAAAAATGAATGTGTCTCACCACCAGAATATCGCTTAAGTATGCTTTTTGTGTGTGATTGAATCGAGAGAAGGTGTGGTTTACGATGGCAATTTGGAAGGCAAACTAGAGGGGAATGAACTCTCTGAGCTCGGAACTTTCGGCGACTGAGCAATAATCGATTGCGGGCGCATACAATATTGGATACGGAAATATCCTACTGATGGGGAAGAATAATCTTCTGAAGCTATCCTGTTAATTGCGATTGATTGAAAAATCACAAAACCAAATGTATTTGGTCACAGTGTTACATGGGTAGAAAACATTCAAATAAACTCTTTCACATGAATGTATTTTTAAATTCCCAGAGGAACTGGCAGATTATTTTCAGTAACGATTAGATATTTCCACATTTTCCTCGATACTGGAAGCCCACCAGTGGTTAATACTAACTCGATAACCACCTGTTAATAGTACTTGATTGAAACATATTTGGTCACAGTGTTACATGGATAGAAAACATTCAATTAAACTCTTTCACATGAATATATTTTGAAAATTCCCAAAGGAACTGGCAGATTATTTTCCAGCAATGATTAGATCTTTCCGGAACTTTCTCGATGCTGAATGGCATCCTAACGGAAAGAGTTCTGCGCGTGTATGTGTCGATCCTTCGCCGTCCACCTCCTCCAGCACGTTAGGCAACGATGTTGTCTTGTCGATGTCCTCACGAAAAATGAATGTGTCTCACCACCAGAATATCGCTTAAGTATGCTTTTTGTGTGTGATTGAATCGAGAGAAGGTGTGGTTTACGATGGCAATTTGGAAGGCAAACTAGAGGGGAATGAACTCTCTGAGCTCGGAACTTTCGGCGACTGAGCAATAATCGATTGCGGGCGCATACAATATTGGATACGGAAATATCCTACTGATGGGGAAGAATTATCTGCTAACTCGATAACCACCTGTTAATAGCACTTGATTGAAATATATTTGGTCACAGTGTTACATGGATAGAAAACATTCAATTAAACTCTTTTACATGAATATATTTTGAAAATTCCCAGAGGAACTGGCAGATTATTTTCAGTAACGATTAGATATTTCCACATTTTCCTCGATACTGGAAGCCCACCAGTGGTTAATGCCAACTCGATAACCACCTGTTAATAGCACTTGATTGAAACATATTTGGTCACAGTGTAACATGGATAGAAAACATTCAATTAAACTCTTTCACATGAATATATTTTGAAAATTCCCAAAGGAACTGGCAGATTATTTTCCAGCAATGATTAGATCTTTCCGGAACTTTCTCGATGCTGAATGGCATCCTAACGGAAAGAGTTCTGCGCGTGTATGTGTCGATCCTTCGCCGTCCACCTGCTCCAGCACGTTAGGCAACGATGTTGTCTTGTCGATGTCCTCACGAAAAATTAATGTGCCTCACCACCAGAATATCGCTTAAGTATGCTTTTTGTGTGTGATTGAATCGAGAGAAGGTGTGGTTTACGATGGCAATTTGGAAGGCAAACTAGAGGGGAATGAACTCTCTGAGCTCGGAACTTTCGGCGACTGAGCAATAATCGATTGCGGGCGCATACAATATTGGATACGGAAATATCCTACTGATGGGGAAGAATAATCTTCTGAAGCTATCCTGTTAATTGCGATTGATTGAAAAACCACAAAACCAAATGTATTTGGTCACAGTGTTACATGGATAGAAAACATTCAATTAAACTCTTTCACATGAATATATTTTGAAAATTCCCAGAGGAACTGGCAGATTATTTTCAGTAACGATTAGATATTTCCACATTTTCCTCGATACTGGAAGCCCACCAGTGGTTAATGCCAACTCGATAACCACCTGTTAATAGCCGCGCGTGTATGTGTGTGTAGCGATGTCTTCCCAGGGAACCGTTTGTGGCATCACTCTCCTCCTGATAGATTCCCTTCTGGCCTAGGGTGCACAAACAGGCTCTTGGTGACACCGTTCATCCGCGCTTTCATGATAAATAAAGAGCTTCACCGCAACAGCGACAACATGCTCCAATCGCTGTTCAATTAGAACTGAGTGGATTTCCGAGCGCCGCTCGCTTATATACCGATTGGTGATTTCAATAGCCTGTTTTGAAAGCAATTTTAAGACTATTGAAACAAGTTTTTGGATCAAGAAGTAACAAGTATATAACGCGTAGACATTTTATCTTTCGAATGAAGTGTTTATCATACCATTTCGTTCAGTTGTTTCGGAGCTATTAACGCTCAAAATCTCGGTCTCCGGCGTAACGCTTTCGTTTTCGAAACTTTGATTTTACACCCCGGTATAGAAATGAAAGACGTAGTCCTACGTCAAAACATTCTTTGGTAGCTTCGAATCATTCTCTGCGAATTGCCGACAGAGCTCTGTCGCCGTAAGTTAGTACCTCAAATTTTGTGTTTGTATTGTTTTGTAGGATTTTTCAATAATAAAGTGCAATTTAATTCTCAGTTAATACTTTCTCACAACTGCTCACAACTCCTCATATTTAACAGTATGAAAAAGTGAAAACACTCGTCTAACGAAACTGTCAAAACGATGTTAGTCGCTAAATTGGCACAACTGTTCTATATACTGACGTAGCGTTTGAGCGCGATCTGTCAATCAGTTTGTTTACTATGTGAAATTTCGTCAGCACACGTGAAGTGTTTTCGAAATGTTAACAACGAATTAGGTCTCAATTTGTTTTGTGTAGCAAATGGAATTTTGTATTGCGAATTGGTGAAAACGGAATGAAAATGTGCGGTGAAGCCCATTCAGAAACGGTAGAGCTGTGAGAAAAGATACGTCTCGCTTTGGGAATTCATCAACGTTTCTAGCTACCATCGATGAAGGAAACGGGAAATGAAATCGTTATTTAGGTTGAAAGCTCTTTGTGTCTTACGAATGAGTTTGTATCACTTTGCACGATGGTTTGGGTATGAAACATGTTGTCGTTGGACTATCCTCGAAAGTTTTTCTTTCTTTCATTTCTTTCAAAAAGAAGTTACTTCACAATACACGTTCAAACTAGTCGATAAGCTTCAAACATTGGCTCTTTCCAATTGAGTCTAAACCGAAAAAAAATCACAGGAGGGTTGTGTCCGAGACACGACCGCATACTTGACGTAGGATTCCGTTAGGCTATCTGTTGATTTTGCATATGTTTGAAGAATTACATCTTTAAACTCTCTGATAATGATTTGGTTTTAATGGTTTAAGGAACACATTTCGGTAGGAACAAAAGTTCCCCCTACTTTCATGTATTTGCAATGCCGATTTCCCCCAGGCAGCTTGGTTTTGATGTCTCTGTTAGGGACCCGTCGCATGTGTCGTCAATTTCGACCAATCAGAAGCGAGTTTTTCTGTCAGGATAGGGGTTGAGATTTTTTAATTGTTTGATAGTTAGTTTCATGACATATATTATTTTCTGCAATGTAAAAAATTGTTATGGAGTTCCAAAATCGACTGACGTAAAAAATTCATCAATCCATCCTGAAATGACTGAGCAATAAGCGTTTGAAATTGGACAATTTCCACGATGTGCTCGGTTTTCGATTTTCAATTTGTACCCCAATATGTTCCCGAAAGACGTAATCCTACGTCAAAAAATAGAAGCGTATCCAAGACACGACCGCTATGTTTTCAATTTGCTACGGTTTAGTCAATGCATACTGTACTGAATATGTACCGTAAATGTTAATCATTTGACGTAGAACTACGTTTTTCATTAAGGGTGCCAAATCAGAAAACAGGTCTCGTTTTTATGAAATAAAGTTAACGTTAATAACTATTTTTGCCGCGAACCGATTTTAGCGATTTACATACCAAACGAATTGGAAATTCCCTAAGATTTGTTTGATATGCTATACATTACAATCCCATAATATGTATATGGTTTAAAGTAATAAAAAAAATGGAAGCATTCCCATTTCCTCATACATTTGTTATGTCCATTTGTGTGCTTTCCCGAACAGAGCTATCAATAACGAGCAACAAAGGGGAAATCGTATGATGTAAAATCTCCGCGAACAAAGGAAAAGAAGAAGAACGAAGGAGAATATTTGCCTAGAGTATAAACAGTTGATCTCGCTGAGACACATTCTTTGTGTGGACACCGACTGGACAACATCGTTGCTGGACGAGCTGGACGGCGAGGGATCGAGTGCCTTTCTCAAGGCAAGAGAGCGGAGGTGGTAGCGCTGGAGTAGAGTAGTAGAGTAGAGTAGAGTTTTCAAAGGGCCTTTCTCAAGGCTAGAGACGAATGAACTGCAAAAGTTTAAAGTCTCTATAATACAAGACCTTCCTTCCTTCCTCGCTGAGACAAACTTTCATTCTTCGTGACGACACCGACTGGACAACATCGTTGCTGGGCGAGCTGGATCGCGAGGGATCGAGTGCCTTTTTCAAGGTAATGGAGGCGAAGGAGTAATAAGATGGATAAAGTAAAGTTTCGCAAGGGTCTTTTTGAAGGTTAGAGACGAATGAACTGAAGAAGTTTGGAGTCTCTCTAATTCAACAAGCAAGAAAAGAAGGAAAACTTTCAGTCTCTTTCTGTCTTCAAAGCAATGAATATCGCTTGTTCTTCCTTGTGTTGCGTCATCACATGTCTTCGTTTCGGATTGAGATTGACGCGATGTCTCTGGCATTTCAATCGTTACATCAACTAACGCCATCGCATTAAGGTTCTGATCTACACAATTGTGTGGGGAATCATCAAACTAGGCTATCGTCAGCTCACCAAGAAAATAAATGTTCTGGAATTTTGTGTGTGATTTGGATTCTCATGACGGTAGGACAACTCTCTCCACAAAGAATGACAGCTAAGCTAATCTAGACTGGCAATATTAACAGAAAGGGCTTCTGTTGAGAAGAGCGCAAAACGGAGATAAGTGTGTGTATATTTAGTTGCTTCAAGCCATCGATATATGGATATTTGTGTGCGTACGTGCGTACTTAATAACCCGTACGTAAAAATAGTGCATCTTCGCTACGCTGAAAACCCATTTGTATCTGCTCCAGTGTGCATTGGCCCTATAACGATCGACCATTTTTTTATGGTATGATTGACGATTGTTTGGCGTTACAAATTATGCAGTCGTAATGATAAATATAAACAAGGAAGGTAGATAGCGGGAGGGAAATATTTGCGCTAAGGTATTAGTAATGAATCTCTGCTGAGGCAAATATACAGCCTTCCACGCAGTTAACATTGTTTGTTTTCTGTCATCATAAATACTTCGTTGTTGCCGCCTTCGACATCGCATCAATGCATTGAACTGACGCTATGGTGAAGCAGGTGTTAAGGTTGTGCACCAAAAAATTATTTGGAGAATACCAAGTTATTCAATAAGTTATTAATTTATTTGGGTTCGCGTGTCAGTCGCTGTGCTCCCTTGGCCGAGTGGTTAGCGTCACAACTAACATGCCGGGTGTTCGGGTTCGATTCCCGTTCTGGTCGGGGGAATTTTTCGTCAAAGAAATTTCCTCCGACTTGCACTGTGATCACGCGTATTCTAGAGCTTGCCACTCAGAATGCATTCAAGGCGTGTTACTTGGCATAGAAATCTCAACTAAGTACTAATAAAAATGACGCAAGTAATACTACGTTGAGACGGCGAAGTTCCTCTAGGAACGTTAGTGCCATTGAAGAAGAAGAAGAAGTGTCAGTCGCAAAACTGCTTTCAACTAGGATTGCATTTGCGCTATTCTTGATCATAATGAAGCAGAGCTACTCTTTTCGAGGTTGTTGAGATTAACAGATAGAGTTTATTTCATTTATTTAGTCACCAAGAAAGTAAATCCCGTTTTGGAATTTTGTATGTGATTTTGTTTCGCTTGCCAGTAGCAATACTTTCTCCACTAAGGATGACAGCTGCGCTTATCTCGAGCATGTATTATTCTGCGAGCACAAGAATGAGTCATCAAACAATTATCGTCAAATGATTCTACAATAAAAAAAAAACATTTTAAGGCGACC
This sequence comes from Toxorhynchites rutilus septentrionalis, assembly GCF_029784135.1. NCBI lineage: Eukaryota > Metazoa > Arthropoda > Insecta > Diptera > Culicidae > Toxorhynchites > Toxorhynchites rutilus. The sequence goes on from NC_073744.1 coordinate 40,656,405, forward strand.
AAATTGGTAGAATGGTCATTTCAAAATTTTCTTAGCATTATCAAATAATATCCGCAGTTATTAACAAGCGACATGAATTAAACTACAGCGTAGTTCTGCGTAAATAATGCGGACGTGTCTTGAACACAACCTCCTATAATTTTTTTATCTAGAAAACCGTGGCAGTATGTTTTCGCATCAGACCATATCAATACTTCACAAACACTCTTCGTCTGACGGTATGAAAAGCGACACGGTAAACCTTTTTCATCTTTTCTCCTCGTATTTGACTCGAATAAAAGCTGTAAGTGTTGACAGCTGGCTGGTCACCCTAATGAAGAAATAAAAAAATGGGGTCTAATATTTTGCGATAAAGAACAACAATATCACTTTTCACGAAAATCTGAGAACCACTACATTCGCACATTAATATTGTTCGCGCCCGAAAATATAGTAGCAATCTGCGCCGTCATCATATTTTCAGATAATATTCGTTCCCATGGTATCCAAACGAAAGCTAGGCAACGTTGTACTGAGAGGCGCAATCTATTTGCAAACATCCAAGCAACCAACAGCAAATTTGAAAATTATCATATTAACTCTCAGCATGCACATGTACTACTGACTACTGAGAGAGATAATTTGTAAATATTGCATTTTTTTAAGGTGAATGTTACCAATTTATATTTATTTTCCCATACTAATTCTTGGTTTATCCTACGAGGAGAAATTGGTAAACATATCCGTCGATTTAACGTTCATTTTATGTTGTTGCTTATTAATGACATAGCAAATATGTTTCCATAGGTAGGCCTATGATGGTGACTTCTGATAAGATTGGTCACGATAAAATTGTCTTCTGTTGGAAAACAAACAGTTTAATGACGTCATGAGCATTCTGGCTAAAAATATTATGAAACTTGTATGTATCACACTGCCTAAAATCATATGAATTCATTGAAACATATGGGTATCATCCGCAGTGCACCCGTGGCCGAGTGGTTAGCGTCTCACATTATCATGCCGGGTGTTCGGGTTCGATTCCCGTTCTGGCCGGGGGATTTTTCGTCAAAGAAAAGCTTGCCCATCGGAATACATTCGAGGCGGGTTATTTGGCTTAAGAAATCTCAACTAAATTAATAAATGACGCTAGTTAATGCATACGTTGAGACGGCAAAAGTTCCACAGGTAACGTTAACGCCATTCAAGAAGAAGAAGGGTATCATCCTATCATCTAATTGAGTGATAAGTTAATTTTTTAACTTATATATTTTCGAAGATATTAGAGCCATAGATGCGCGAACCGAGTGGCATTCGTAAACATTATGGCTCAAAGCGGGAGGAGGTGTGTTTTTTTTAAAGCAGGTGACGGTAGAATACAAGAATACAAGAATACAATACAATCTGCCTTCCTTCAAGAATTTTAGTGGTGTTTATCTACTTGAAGTTCTTTACACGAAAATAAATGTTGCGAGAAGAAACCGAAATGTTTACAATAAGTAGTGCGTATTGAATGTTGTGCATAAATAATAGGGCCCTTGATACACATACATGCAAAGCATCTGTTGGGCAAACATAATTTGTTTACATTCGTGGTTTCTATGCAACAGAAGCGGATTCATTACCAACCGACGTTCTTGTAGATGATTTAAATATAGTTGCGATCTTTCTACTAGCGCGAAATATTTTATAGAACTAACATGAACTTTGTGAAACAGTTAGGCAAGCTATTTACCGAACAAGAGCTTTTGTGTGACGCATATTGCTTAACTTACTATCACCTATTTCGCGATGTTCATTGAGCGACATTCCCACTAGATTTGAATCGGAAAAATAACAGGAAAGAATTATCAGCATGTTCGGACCTAGATTCAAGACACAGAGGCTCGAGCTCACGTTCGAATGCTTCCTTGTATTTTCCATGAATTAACCAATTGATGGATTTTCTTCGTTTCCGACCAATATTCTTATAACCATATTTCACTACTCCGCAGAGTCTGACTGTACCCGGAAATCATGTCTGAGGGTTGGTTGATCTTTCTGGCTGAATATGTTCTTAATTTCAACATAACTACCTGTTTTTTTGGCGAAACGAACCACCGATTAAGGATATCTGCACACGAATGTTCATTATAGTTTACATCTTCACGAGACCAACATTTCAGGGCAAACGCACCCAACAGATCACTAATATATGCACGCTGCAAGCGCCCTATAAAGGATGTACCCAGTGTTGCCACACGTACATATTTATCTGGAATGGTACAGATTTTTTCGTTATTTTTGAAAAGATTCTGTTGGTGGACAAAAATTGGATGCCTAAAAAGAATTGACGGTTCCCTCGCGTTTTCGGCGCTTTAATGCCTTGTTTGTAACGTTCTCACCATGCCTCACTTCTCACAGTGGAAAACGTCGTGAAACTCAAGCTCTGAGAGTTAACTTTTCTTTTTGCAATTTTCTGCAATGGTTTTGTTTGTACTGGTGAATACATCATTACTCTGATGCCAGACAACATCATTGAAATAGATATAAAATCCACTCAATAAAATGCCATTCCTGAGTCATAGCGTTTCATGTCATGAAAATTAATAAAATAAAATTGTGTTGATATCAATACAATTATTATTTTAACGTTTAATGGGTCTAGAATGTAAGTTTTAGCAAAGAAAATTGTATTGCAGAACTCGGAACACTGCCACGGCTGCCTATGCTTTCAAAAATAGTAAACGGAAAAGTATTACATTCAATCAAAATGCCTCGGCTAACGAAGAGAAGGGTTAAGGCTCTCCAACGTGAGTATGTGAAAACAATACGATCAAAACCAAACAAAACAAATTGCTCTTCTCTCACAAACACTATTACCCCATTTTTACACGTGGTTTTACCTATACTACTAAAATGGCTTGCTTACACCTTCACCTTAATGTGTATTGTTTTCACTATGTGAGTTGATTTCATCAGGTGAGTAAAAGTTTCGAAGATGGCAACGAAAGAACAGTGCGTGCGCGAAAAAGTTTTGCTCGAGTACCTCGATAATAAGGATCTGTCGCATTCTGCTATCGGAAATAAATTGGGAAACGCGATTTCCACGGTGTCTGGTATCGTAAAATGATTCGAAGAACGTCTGACTGATCGGAAGCGAAGATCCGGAAAAAAGTCATCAGATCAACGATTACAAACGCGTGATTAGGGACCTCAAACGGGAGGCAAACACTTCAGTTCGAGATGTGGCTTAAAAGTTGCATGTGAGCAAGACTTCCGTGCAGAATACCAAAACTCGAGCTGCACTACGAACGTTCAAGGTTCTGAAGTCCCCGAACCGTGACGAGAAACAGAATACGGCCGCTAAAAACCGTGAACAGAAGTTAACGAAACCACACCTGAGAATCTCCGAACACAGAAGATATCGAGGTTCGCCAAGAAGTTCTTTATTTGGCAAGCGATTTGTGATTGCGGAAAGCAGAGTACACCCTTCGTTACCGCAAACACTATGGACATGTGTATTTGGAAGAATGCCTCCAAATGCGGCTTCTCTTGCTCCTGAGGGCTTACGAAAATTTGGTGATGATCGGATAAAAACTCGAATTTTGAGAATGAGTTTTGTTTGTGTGTATTTTAAACGGTACACCCTTTACACAAGGGTATTGTATTTTGTTTACTAACAATATGGTCACAAAGCTATATTTGCAAAATGGGCAATCATTCTACACATCTTGTTCTATATGTTATGCTTACGTCATGCAAGAAATATTATCCGTTTTGCATGTTTTTAAATTTCCATATTCTAATTTGAATGGATTAGGAAAAACTTTGTTAGCATCTTAGTGATTTCAGTCAAGTTTAAGTATCCCATTTCCATCCTGATTTGTGTACATAAGGGTGCTAATGAAAATGGCCATCTCGAATTTTCAAAGCGAACTTGATTAAAAGTATTAATTCCCACGAAAAACTACCCTATGCAAATTATTAAATCATTTACTAATGTCGCACAGCCTCGTATTGCCTCGTATTCCAAAAAGTCTTAGAGTGTCGATTTTTGACAAAAAAAAATTGGAGATGACAGTAAATCTCGACGTTTTATGCAATCCTAAGACGTTTGGCATCAATTTTTTTTTTTGAAAACCCCGATTTCCCCTACTCCCCCCAAGGGGTTATTTACTCAAATTTTAACGTCTGCGACATTAGTAAATGAAGTCCGATTGAGCTGATATTTTGCATAGAATAGTTTTTCGTGGGAATAAACATTTTTAACTAAGTTCCCTTTGAAAATTCGAATATCACTTTCTTCAAATACATTGGCACATTGGCACTCTAATGTACGTATCCACCAAGTGGTGCCACTTTTCAGTAGGAGTTGCATTTCTGTTTGGGTGTTTCGTGCTACGGAATACTCCAAATTAATATGTCCCAATTTTCCCAAGACAGCACTCTTTTCCGCTTTGTCACTTCACAAGAAAAATCCCTCTACTAAAGGGCAATCGTCCAGCTACGGTAAACAAAAATACATCTTTAAAAAGGCAGCTTTCGTCACGGCGAGAATCGCTGCCCTAATTAACTCCGACAGCGACAGGAATACAAAAAAAAAACTTAGCCACTTTTCCGACTATCTGCCTATTACCTGTGCTCATACCCCGTTCGGGCTCTAATTGGGGTGTGTACGTGTGGAAAGTTGTGCGTTTAGTCAAGTTTTAAATGAGTTTCAGGCTCCAGGAAGAAAAATTGTACCGCACACCGACTTTAAGATCGGCGAAAGTTCTCCAGCAGTATCCGACTCAGAGGAGACATTCACTCGGGTAGAAGAGTATCGATCGGAGGCTTCTTTCCGGTTCACTTCCTTCCTGGCTGCGCTAGCTACCCTCGCCGGGCCGAGAGTGGAAAGGCGGGTGGGCACGAGGGGAGATAAAAATGGAGAAGATTTGCGATGAAAATTTTATAAGAAAAGACAACCGGCGAACAAAGTGCGCGTCGTTTCTTCTGTTCTTGGTGTTTTTCCTCTTTTTTTCTTGTATGAGTTTCCTTTGTCGCTGGATATTTTCTTAAGAGAAATATCCTCTGACAAGTGAATACATTCTGCCACCGCTCGCGCCCGCATACACACACACCCACCTTCTGCTCCAGGATTCATGATTCGGACCGATGGAATTGAAAACCAGGTCAGACATAAATCAGGATGTTTGTTTTGTTTTCCTGCTTCCAGATGTGAGCGAGCGAGATTTGTGTGAACGGGTCGCTTCCACTGGAACGTTTCCAAGTCTCTTGGCAGCGCGCAAATGCTATGCTTCCCCAGCCAACGGAGTGAATAATTCGCAAAATATGGATGGCACTAACTTTGCCATTCATACACGGTTGCTAGTACTCTGGTACATTAGGGTGCCAATGGATGTATGGAAAAAAAAATCATCATCGAATTTCAAAAACCGACCATGCACAATTTGTTTATTGGCTTTGCATTGCAAAGTTTCAGCTCAATCGGACATGATTTAGGGGTGCCTCAAAGCGATTTTTAGGCCACTCAGGCTATGTCTCAGAAGGTCTATTTTCGGCCAAAAAAAATTTTTTTTTGGGATGACACCAGATCTCGACGGTTTATGCATTTTAAATTAATTTGGCATCGAAAAAGATTGAATGATTTTCGAGGATCAAAAAATCGAAATTTTGAGCGCTTTGAGACACCCCTAATTCATGTCCGATTGAGCTGAAACCTTGCATAGGTCATTTTCATAACCCATACACAAATTGTACATGATCGGTTTTTGAAATTTGACATCACCATTTTTGCTGCCACCCTATGGTACATACTAGTGGTCAGCGATATATAATTTTTCCGTGAAAATCCGTAGAATCTTTAGAATTTTTGTTTTCTTCAATATATTGCTTGAAATTCATATTTCTCATAAATATTTGAACCGACTAAATTCCTCTGTATAGAATGGTTCAGGTAACCAATGAGCAATTAAAAATCGCTTTTGGCACAATATATGTAAGCATTATTGCTAATCAGGGCCCGGAATCTTCGAAGATGAAAAATGAAAATCGACTCTTCTTTCATTCGCTTCGCTTCGAATAGTACTACTTCGGCATTCGCTGTCAACATGATTTGACTTGACTAGAAAATGAATTGACGAGTGATGAGAGCGAGGATGACTGATGAATTATTCTAGTCAATGATTATTCTAATTGACGTGACTAATGAACACAAATCTGCCTCTTCATTTATCTGACTTCAATCCACATTTCTACTTCCTCCTGACACTAATTTCTTTACTCGCGTACACAATCTTATTTTTACGTCCATATAAAGTGAAACGAAAACTTGATTTCTGATGCAAAAAAGTAGTTACACCATTGATGGACAGTTTATTGTCTACCCACCGTGAACTCAAACCAACGAACTTAGACAGTTATCAGGTAAAGGTCCTCGCGTTAGTATTTGTAAATAGCGTGCAGTCGGGAGGAATTCTAAACAAAATTTTAGTTCACTTTGTCTCCGAGTTCAATTTTGTGAAAAAATATACCGAAAAACGAGTTTATATCAACAAAATTCACAAATTTGTTAGTGACACGACCGCTTAGGACGTAGGACTACGCATTTCGGATTTTTTTTTTCTATTATAGTGATTTTCAGCACATTTCGGCTGGTTCGTTACTTTTAATTCCATTTTTTCGAAGAATGTCGGGAGTCAGAATTGAACTTGTGATCTTTGCGTGAGAGGTATGGATGTTACCACCACACCAGATCGCCTCCACTAGATGGCTTGCATGGTTTTGATGAATCATTCCGAGAAGCAACGATTATTTCTTGCCTTTGCGAGAACAATACACTAATTGGTCACATGTCGCAATTTGTTTCTTTATATCAATGCACGCATTGCAGTATATATGTATGAGTATATAACGAGAGAAATCTTCCGTCATTCAGCAAGCATCAAACACGCGATGTACACAGTTGCAGCAATAAAAATGAAACATCGCGAGAATGACCGTTTATGAAAAATCGTTTCTCGACTCTCGGTTCTCTTCTCGGATGTTGTGTTAATCGCAATGCCAGATCCACTTCAAGTGAAATATGTATTCGCTAGTGTTCACAGCTCGAGCATAAAACACAAAACGAGCAGAGCAGGCGACCTTTGTTGTTTCGGGCACAGAAACATTCTGAGAATTTTCCTCAGAGAAGACGCAATGCTTATACACTAGCGACAGCTTACTTACTATGCAAGGGTGGAGTTAACTTCGCAAATAATAAAATACTATACACATCTTCTCAAAATGTTATTCCAATACAGGGTAAGTTCGATGTAACGTACATTTCACTTTCAAAATTGTACGTTGTATCGAATTGTACGTTATATCGAAGCATAATAAAGAACTCACAAACGTAACCTATAATATATTATTGTGTTGCTGTTTTAGTAAAGTTAATGAATAAATTCAATTAGAAGACGAAGCCAGCCGTTCTCACGATGTTTCTCTTCGTACTGTTGATTAAAGCTTGATTCATTTAGAATTCGGAATCACAAAACCAGCTGTATTTCAGGATTGATTAGAGGTTTAAAACTTGTTTTAGCATCACAATACGGATAATTCATTGTTCCTTCGGGAAAAAAATATTCGAATTTTTTTCTTTACATTTTGGAAATCTATACGTTATATCGAGGGTACGTTATATCGAAGTTCTCCTGTACTAAAAAAGCACATTTAATACCAAAACAACTCTACTCAGGTAATATCAAATGTTGGTATTGAAAAGGTATTTCGCTCCATTTTTGGTAATATTCTTTGGTATTTTATTTTTATATCCGGCAAGTTTGTCGAAACCAAATTTTGGTATCAAGATCAAAATCCAGCTCGAGGCAGTTTTTTTTAAAATGTGCATAGTATGCATGCTTGCAAAATAAACACTATGGTTCATATGCATTTTACGAAAAGTTTGAGTTTAGATTATGCGTAGTATTAATGCTATTTGGATCTGAAAACCCTTTGAGTGACATTAAGAAACTCACACCCAATTGATGTAAACGGAAGCAAGGTTTTATATTCATATCAATTGAAGCCAATGGAGTACATTGACTCTATGACCTTGTGAACTTTATAATGATTTAGAGCAGGGGTTTTCAAATGGTGCTCCGCGGGAAATTTGTGCTCCGCGAAGTTATAGCAAATGCTCCACTTGAAAACCCTCTTTGAAAAAACCATTGTTTAATTTAATTTCACGGGGCATATAGTGATTTATCTTGTTTACTTCAGGTCAGATGTCGTGTAACTGCGAACCGCAACCGTAATAGAGTTGTTCCCAGTTGGGTAATGTCAATGCAAATTGACAATGGATTTGTTTTGTTGATTAAAAAATGCAGGTGTTCTGTCAAATGATTTTGCTATAAAAAGTGCTCTGCCATAAACAAACACCTGAAAACCTCTGATTTAGAGGATCTATGACACCTAATGTTTATATAAACTCAAAGCCAGCATAGCACGCGGGCTCTATGAACTATTTTGGATAAGTTTTCTAGCTATGAACATTGCGTCAGTCGTGAATGAAATGGTAGATCAATCGCTCTGAACTTCAGAATGTTTTGGGGGATATTTTAAAAATTCAAAGACGTCTCGCCCAAAATGGATTTTGTTGATATGAATACTTTCAAACATTTACGTTTTATTACTGCGCGATCGTTCGTGGGTCCTATCGCAGAACTTTTCATTGATTGATCACCCTTTGACCCGTTACAATTCCCTTTTACTATAAATTTCCTAGTACTTCTATCAAAATTCGTCATTATAATATAAAATTATTTTTAGACACAATTCTTGTTCACGATTCTTCTATCACTTGCAAATAACATGTTTCTCCGTTCCTTCGAATACATGTTCGATACAGAGAATATTATAAAATAAAGACCGCTCAAATTGGATCGTCCTTTCCTGGGGTTTTGCGCTTACCAACATATTCAGTCTTCCATTTTTATTTATATAGATAGAATATATAGGAATGCGTTATTTCGCCCTAAAATCATATGTATTAACAAAGCTTATAATGATGTAACTGTAGCACATGGGAATTCAATTTTCCGAATTTCACAACCTTTCTTCAGAGTTTTCCGAAAATTTTCCGATTTTTCTCTCTGCTATGCTGATCTACAGGAAGAAAAGAATAAACCAAAATGAAGACGGCTCAAATCGGCCCATTCCTTCCTTTGATTTTGCGCTTACCAACACATTTGGCCTTCCATTTTTATTTACATATATTGGAACATCTGAGTAAAACTGGAGCATTCATTTAAAAAAAAACTGGATAAAACAGGATAATATTCGAAAAAACTGAATGTTTTAACGATTGAAGTGGATGACTGGATCGAGAAAAAAAATTGTAAGAATCCAGTTAAAACTGGAACATTGGCAACGCTGCTGGCAAGAAGTATATAAATAGTATTGCTGATTCACATCAACAATGCAAATATAAGATTGGATTATTTAAAGTTTGATGACTACTTACACCAACGTTATGAGTAAATGTTAAGTACGCTAATTTATTCGATTTCGGGCTTGATGATTGATAATGCTAAAAACCAATATTATGTATTTTTTCATACTGACTTGATTGTTTCACTATCTGCTTGAAAATCAAATGCAGAAATTTAAGTAGTTACAAAAAAATGAAATTGCTTCTCTACGCTCATCGCAATGCAGTGAACAGAGAATAGTTACAATATAAGCAGCGTTTCAATGGTTTCTTATATTCATCTGTTAGGAAACGCTGAGTGATAAGATACTATCATGAAAGGCATGTTTGGGCTCTACAAAGAATGTGATTCAAACGTAGATCTATCCTATAGCACATAGTACTGGTAATTGTTGATTTTCGAGCGATGTATGAAAGCTGTATGGAACAATGCCTGTTATGCGTACAAACAGTGATTTTTCGAAAAGGTTTTTTTTTCAAAATTGCTCAAATGTTTTCGAACAAAAAATGTTTGTTCGCATGTTGAGCATACGTATTCCATTGTGTAGAAATGCGTAACAGCGAAAAAGTCGATTTTGTTCATTTTGTCGTTTACGTCTCCTTTGCCAACATGGGCAGTTATGGTTACCTCGATATTTTCTAAAGACAAAAAATGCTCTGATATACTCATGTTCGAATTACACCGAGTACAAAATTTATAGAAAACTATAAAGACAGCATCAAATTCCTTTTGGATCCCTATTTCCGTCAACATCAAACAAATTCGTAAATGTACGTATGCTTCCGCAAATCTGGCATCTCTGGCGGTAGCATGCCAGGATGACATTTGATTTTTTTCGAAAACTTTTTCTTCACCGCCGCATGTTCTGCCGTGTCATGCTGCGGTCCGTCTAATTGGATAAATCAGGAGCCGGAAGACGCTGGAGTAGGCACAGCATTAGTTACTGAATGCTGATGTAGCAACTATCGGGGTGGAAGGTTGACGTTTCTCGATGTGCTCGATAAAGGAAAATGGAAGAGCAAGCTTTCCCGTCTTCGTCTGATCTCCTCCGGGCGACTCCGATTCCGATGCATGAGGGAAAATTATGTAAATGTAATTAATCGAAAACGAACCGCATTGTGCGTTGTTCGGTGTGCCCGAAGGGGGGAGAGTTTGTGGCAAGCAACCTCAGCTTCTTTGTATGTGAGATGAATTGATTTTAATAATACCTCAAAGGCAAATAATCGTTATCGGTCGCATTGAGCAACATCTTCCTCGCCGACCGACACATTTACTTTGTTTGTTTGCCGCTTGCGCATATGCAATGATTTTGAGATTGTGGTCTGCCGATAGGAAGAAGAGCTCAATGGTGGGCGGGAACCTCTGTCGGTGTGTTTGTGCGGACGTTGTTAGATTGTTTGTCTTTATCACTTCATCGAAGCTGTGTATGCCTCAAAGGATACAAGGAGCCATTGTCGGACAAATGGGAGATGATTCCATTCACGCAAAAACACACCGACGCCGGAACGAGCCATTCAGGGAATCAAAAATAGTCCTCGATGCTGCCAGGGTTGGTTCCGTGGAAGTATTCATATATCGGAACCGTTCATACCTCTCAGCAAAAGGTGAAGGTAAGCGGAGTCTTCTACTATTTTCAACATTCATATTTCGCGGAATAGCAGTCATCTGCCACTGCCTATCAAACATCAATCGCTCGAGTTGAACACTACTAACAGACAGAACCACAAAGTTTCAATTCCATTCAATTAGTAGCCCCCTTGATGAACCCCTTACGCACAGAAACCATATTCAATCACTTAGGCACGATTGAGAGATAATGGCTGTTATCATGTCCACCCGTTGGTAACTCCACCTCCTAGAAGAACACAATCAGGACGTCAATAATTTATCGTTGATGTGTATAATCCTAGTTTATGATTTATTTGCTCACCCCCTGCCTCGCCTCAGCTTGCTTCGGTTCGCATCCTCCAGACGGTGCTTGTCGACGGCAACGGAAAGGATTAAGCCAGCGGAAGGACAGCAGAATCGTCTTCATGCTTTCCCGTTTCGTACACATTCACACAGGGGTCACCGGACGTCCGTAGTGCGTAGTCGAAAGAGTCCCCACCGACAATAAAACGAAAGGGAAGGGATCGTAAAGAGCAAACGACCATATTAATAGCTGCCGGAGTTATTATGGTTCGTCGTTCGTTTCGGGCGATTTCCGACCGCCACTGCCGCAGGCAGGATGCATTCGAAACGCACTGTCAGCGGAATATTTTGGGGACGTTTGCCGAATGTCATTTCATGGCCCCGGTTACGGGCGGTGAAATGACGCGGTGCGTAAAATGATGTTTAGGGGGCATATTATGGTAGTTTAGTGTGGAACAAATTGAATTGGTGGTTTCGATTGAAATGATTTTTGTGCCGGCAGAGTTAGGGAGTTACTATTTGCCAATTGATGGGGGGAGGGGAATATTGCATAATTTATTTCAATTCCAATTTATTTAAAGAATTCAAAATAAGTCGTCTTCATTTGCCATGGGTCGTGTGCCATTCATCTGTAGCCATGCGTCAATTTTGTTCGAACGAATAACCATCGAATGATGAGCCATCGATCAAGAATCGTTATCTGCTTCGGAAACCATGCCTTCATTCTCTTGTTTTTCAAGAGTTATTGCGTTTTTGAAACAAGACATGAAGCCTCGAAATATTATTCAAAAAAAAAACCAGTTATTTCAGCTGGAATTTAAATTTGTGATAAAATTTGAAATTCAAATCACAAGATTTTGAGCAATTACTTTCAGATTTCAGATTATTATCCATTACAGACTTTAGATTCAGGTTCGAAATAAAAATCCAATAGACTAGGACTTGACCCAATAGACTCGATACTCCGATTTACTATCCACATTCTTGACTTTTTATCCGCGTTCCTCATTTACATCCAGATTCAATGTTTCAAAGATCAAAATGCATGGTGAAAACACCTAGACAGTTATGAGAGGTCTTCATAAAAAATAATATATATATATATATATATATATATATATATATATATATATATATATATATATATATATATAAGTGAATGATTTCATGCAACTTTGACCGCATCTGTCATAAGACTTTTAAAGCACTAAAAAAATTATTTGAATGTTGAAAACTCCAATACATTCTCAAATGTTACCAGAGCTATCGATTGAGTTTCATAAAAAATGTTAAAAATCCATATTCTATATCAAAATGCAATTTGATAATCCATCTCATAATGGAGCACATCGCTCCAGTATGAAGATTAAAAAAAAATTACTCAGTTCCAGTGTTACCAATACACTCAGATGTTTTCTGCAATTGTTTTATACCCAGATGGTTTCTGAAAGGCATAAAACCATTTTCACATATCTTTTTAATTTTCTATTATTTCAATGTTTCTGACTACTAAAATCCATCCATTTCCATGACTAAGAATAATACGAACCTTTGAATCAAAATAAAAACTCATTAATACAAAGGCCAAAAGTCCGGCAGCAAATTTGTGAACAGCGGCACGTAGCAATATATTGTTGAACAGCGGTACATATTAATACACTGAGAGTAATAGTTAGTAAATACGACGAATCTTTTGGTAAATATTACCAATTCCCTAGTCATTTTCGACCCTACTAATTATTAGTACATTCTACCAAAACAAATTGGTAGACACTAATTTCAACAAAACCACGGTTTGCAAATCCAATGTTGGCTCAATTTCAGGGCAATATCAATGAAGATGTTGGCTCTCATATGTAAAAGGATAATAACAGGAATAACGATATTTGTCGAAAAATAAATTGTCAATTCGAAAGTTGTGTTCAAATAATTTTATTCTTATTAATATTCTAATATTAATATTCACACAAACCTTTGCAGTTTTTCGTTTTCGTAGAAGTTTGTTGTGAGCGGCAGTTGGGTCATCAGCGCTTTCCATATACCCACTTATTTATTTACGTAGTCGGATGGGACATCGAAACATAATTCCTCGATAATGCATGTCGTACGCTCTCCGCTCTCCTTGATGTGGCTTACGTTGTAAAACCGCGAGCAACACGTAGAATAGTGGTATTTCTACAAAATAAAATAAATATTTAGGTACAATGAATCAACAGAAACAAAATGTTTACCTCCGAATCGCTCCACTTCCACTAAAGAAATGGCGAATGCACACACACAGTTGCTAAGCATAAAAATACTCAAGGTTACTAATGGTATGAAGTAAAATGTACGAAACGTTGGTAGGGATGTACATTGAATTTGATATCAGTTTTACAAGACTTTGGTAATATGTACAAAAAATGTGTACATTTTACCAATGTTTCGATTACTAAAGATTTGGTAACTGCATTTACTAATGTTTTCCTCCAGTGTACGCTTGTAAACAAAAAGATTGGATTCAAATTTCTTTGACATTTTCGGCGTTTGATAACAAAAATACCTCGAGAACTCGTGATCATCTGATGATTCTAACTGGTAGAAACATAACAGAAGAGGAGAATATAAGCAGCGAATCAAGAGTTATCCAAAATAAACGCTTCGATGTCGTTTGACATTTCAACCCGTTGTTGTGGTGCATTTTGGACACGCATATGGGCATCTTACCTCTTTTATTTAACCCTCCTGTACTCGCGTGCAAAATCATAACACGTATACTCGCGCACGGTGTCACAGACCGGAAATTAAACTTCTCTGTAATGTTGCCATTGTGTGTTTTTCAAGTTTTATTGGCATTTATTTGAAGAAGAGGGTATGATTGAATGGAAATACTCCAAAAAATATGTTTTCTTCGTCTTTATTATGTTTTAATAGTCATCTTATTCAGCCTCATCAAAACAGGGTAATTTTTGATACTCCAACACAAATAACGAAATTCGAATTTTTCACTGTTATTAATTAAAAGTAAGCAACTGAATATAATTCATGGAAGTATAAAGAACCATAAAATAACAAAAAAAAGGTATTAATCGATTGTGGTTTCATTGGAGTAAGAATCGGAACATAGCTTAACTGCATGCTCGAAGCAAACATATTTTTTACATTTCATGCAGTTGTTGCGTGTTTTTCGGGTTTTTTTTTATCAAAGAGAAGAATGTATAATGTATTCTAGATAATTACCAGATGATAAAGGTTCTGGAATATAAAGTTTGCATATTTCTAATATTTTTTGTCTCTGTATTCTTGGTAAACTAAGAATTAATGCCTTTTTTTAGATGGGGCATAGAAAAGATTATATAAAAGAATTTCTAGGAACCTTTTTGTTTTCTTGTTTTCTTGTAGATATTGTCCATTATAAAAAAAATATTCCCGAAACTGTAAATGTTAAAAATTACCATAAGCCACCGATTAGTTTGTAGTTTACTGTTTACATTTCTTCCACAAGTGAAATTCTTTCACAAGTGTGTATATGTATGACCATTATATTTAGCGAATAACTATACGAAAGTCAAACATTCATATTTTGCTTTTGAACGTATGAATCTAACGACGAATATATCGACGAATAGTTAATATATGGATCCGTTCAATCCAGTTACATAAGGAACTGAAATGAGAATGGTCCGGTAATAATCTTATGCATTATATTCAATAAATATTTCACGCCGCTAACATTAGTTTATACATTTCATTCAACAATATTCTAGAATATGAAAAATGGCACTTGTCCAAAAAAGTTACTCCTATACTCGCGTCGGTGTGTCAGACCGAAAGTGTTGAAAAAGTGGCACACGTTCCCTTTGTACCAACACATGCGATACGCTAAACGATGACGAACGATGAATAACGAAGCTAGAGAGAATCGCAAAGTCGTAGTGTTGATATTTTCTGAGAAATAAACGGATTATTAATTTCTCGGTCTGACAGACCAATGCGCGAGTATAGGAGTGTTAAAAATGGTGTATAGGGTAACAGGGGGTAAAATGCCAACCTGAAGCAAATAAGGCTCAAAAATGTATTTTTACTGCAATAATATTTTTTTTTTTTTATATAAAAAAAATTACTCAGTTCCAGTGTTACCAATACACTCAGATGTTTTCTGCAATTGTTTTATACCCAGATGGTTTCTGAAAGGCATAAAACCATTTTCACATATCTTTTTAATTTTCTATTATTTCAATGTTTCTGACTACTAAAATCCATCCATTTCCATGACTAAGAATAATACAAACCTTTGAATCAAAATAAAAACTCATTAATACAAAGGCCAAAAGTCCGGCAGCAAATTTGTGAACAGCGGCACGTAGCAATATATTGTTGAACAGCGGTACATATTAATACACTGAGAGTAATAGTTAGTAAATACGACGAATCTTTTGGTAAATATTACCAATTCCCTAGTCATTTTCGACCCTACTAATTATTAGTACATTCTACCAAAACAAATTGGTAGACACTAATTTCAACAAAACCACGGTTTGCAAATCCAATGTTGGCTCAATTTCAGGGCAATATCAATGAAGATGTTGGCTCTCATATGTAAAAGGATAATAACAGGAATAACGATATTTGTCGAAAAATAAATTGTCAATTCGAAAGTTGTGTTCAAATAATTTTATTCTTATTAATATTCTAATATTAATATTCACACAAACCTTTGCAGTTTTTCGTTTTCGTAGAAGTTTGTTGTGAGCGGCAGTTGGGTCATCAGCGCTTTCCATATACCCACTTATTTATTTACGTAGTCGGATGGGACATCGAAACATAATTCCTCGATAATGCATGTCGTACGCTCTCCGCTCTCCTTGATGTGGCTTACGTTGTAAAACCGCGAGCAACACGTAGAATAGTGGTATTTCTACAAAATAAAATAAATATTTAGGTACAATGAATCAACAGAAACAAAATGTTTACCTCCGAATCGCTCCACTTCCACTAAAGAAATGGCGAATGCACACACACAGTTGCTAAGCATAAAAATACTCAAGGTTACTAATGGTATGAAGTAAAATGTACGAAACGTTGGTAGGGATGTACATTGAATTTGATATCAGTTTTACAAGACTTTGGTAATATGTACAAAAAATGTGTACATTTTACCAATGTTTCGATTACTAAAGATTTGGTAACTGCATTTACTAATGTTTTCCTCCAGTGTACGCTTGTAAACAAAAAGATTGGATTCAAATTTCTTTGACATTTTCGGCGTTTGATAACAAAAATACCTCGAGAACTCGTGATCATCTGATGATTCTAACTGGTAGAAACATAACAGAAGAGGAGAATATAAGCAGCGAATCAAGAGTTATCCAAAATAAACGCTTCGATGTCGTTTGACATTTCAACCCGTTGTTGTGGTGCATTTTGGACACGCATATGGGCATCTTACCTCTTTTATTTAACCCTCCTGTACTCGCGTGCAAAATCATAACACGTATACTCGCGCACGGTGTCACAGACCGGAAATTAAACTTCTCTGTAATGTTGCCATTGTGTGTTTTTCAAGTTTTATTGGCATTTATTTGAAGAAGAGGGTATGATTGAATGGAAATACTCCAAAAAATATGTTTTCTTCGTCTTTATTATGTTTTAATAGTCATCTTATTCAGCCTCATCAAAACAGGGTAATTTTTGATACTCCAACACAAATAACGAAATTCGAATTTTTCACTGTTATTAATTAAAAGTAAGCAACTGAATATAATTCATGGAAGTATAAAGAACCATAAAATAACAAAAAAAAGGTATTAATCGATTGTGGTTTCATTGGAGTAAGAATCGGAACATAGCTTAACTGCATGCTCGAAGCAAACATATTTTTTACATTTCATGCAGTTGTTGCGTGTTTTTCGGGTTTTTTTTTATCAAAGAGAAGAATGTATAATGTATTCTAGATAATTACCAGATGATAAAGGTTCTGGAATATAAAGTTTGCATATTTCTAATATTTTTTGTCTCTGTATTCTTGGTAAACTAAGAATTAATGCCTTTTTTTAGATGGGGCATAGAAAAGATTATATAAAAGAATTTCTAGGAACCTTTTTGTTTTCTTGTTTTCTTGTAGATATTGTCCATTATAAAAAAAATATTCCCGAAACTGTAAATGTTAAAAATTACCATAAGCCACCGATTAGTTTGTAGTTTACTGTTTACATTTCTTCCACAAGTGAAATTCTTTCACAAGTGTGTATATGTATGACCATTATATTTAGCGAATAACTATACGAAAGTCAAACATTCATATTTTGCTTTTGAACGTATGAATCTAACGACGAATATATCGACGAATAGTTAATATATGGATCCGTTCAATCCAGTTACATAAGGAACTGAAATGAGAATGGTCCGGTAATAATCTTATGCATTATATTCAATAAATATTTCACGCCGCTAACATTAGTTTATACATTTCATTCAACAATATTCTAGAATATGAAAAATGGCACTTGTCCAAAAAAGTTACTCCTATACTCGCGTCGGTGTGTCAGACCGAAAGTGTTGAAAAAGTGGCACACGTTCCCTTTGTACCAACACATGCGATACGCTAAACGATGACGAACGATGAATAACGAAGCTAGAGAGAATCGCAAAGTCGTAGTGTTGATATTTTCTGAGAAATAAACGGATTATTAATTTCTCGGTCTGACAGACCAATGCGCGAGTATAGGAGTGTTAAAAATGGTGTATAGGGTAACAGGGGGTAAAATGCCAACCTGAAGCAAATAAGGCTCAAAAATGTATTTTTACTGCAATAATATTTTTTTTGACGTAGGACTACGTCTAACCGGAAGATATAGGGGGTGAAATGAAAATCTAGGCACTGAACAAGTAGGAAAAAATGCAAGATTTGGAACGCTTATAACTCGGGCATTTCTCAATAGATCGCAAAGGTGTTTGCATCAATTGATAGGAAATATATCTACGCATCTATCATAACGAATAACATTTCATTTTTCTTGAGATAAACAATTGAATAATTGTGAAATATCAAGAATTGTCCAAATACACTATGTGCCCATTTTTGATTGGTCCATTTTGTGCTCCTCAAATCGTACCAACCAAAACGGGCAACCAGAGCAGCAGCGAAATAGAATGAAGCACGATTGGAAAGGAAAAAGAAAAAAAATGAACGAAACATTGGTCGCAGTCTCACACATGCGTAATTCTCGAGTCAGCCAGTCAGCTTAAAAATCCCCGCTCCGATGCCGTAACGATCATTCTCATCCAAACCATACACCACATCGTTTCGCATCACATCACATCAACAAACCAACACAAGCAGCCATGTCTGGACATGGCAAAGGACCAACGGAGCAAAGGAGGATCGCGACGATAAGAAAACCCGCATTTAGAACAGACCACAATCGGTTCCGTGGACACCAAGTCAACAACAGGCAGTTGCAGTGAGTGGCGAGTGGCAAACGCAATCGCAAAACGGCAGCAGGTAGCAGAAGAAAAAAGTTTGTTCTTTATTCAAACTACTTTGGTGGCAAATCTAGAACAAGGCGGCATCGAGGGCGTTCGAAATGGTTTTTTTCAAAACCACGAGTATTGAGTTTTCTAAATTGGAACCATTCCTTAAAACACGGCGCTTATCAGGGCCATTAAACCTTTCAAAAAAAGAGTTCACGAAATACAGTTGTATAACATGCATTCTAAAATAATATCCAAAATAATAATAAAACACAAATTGATTTTTTCATAATTTGTTTGCCAGGATATGATGAGTATGTGAATTTGTCAGTTGTTCTGAGTTTATTGATGGTCGCAATTATTCAATTTTCACCAATTCTTAAATTGCCTCCAGATTGAAAGTACAGTAATTTACATTTATTTCAACATTTAGCTAATTGGACGGACATGTAATGCAACATATTTGGTTGGACATTTTTGTAAACATAGAAATCGGGATCCAAATTATGATCCCACATTGAAAGTCAACACTGTACCACTGTCATCGCAGATGTTCAATTACAGGTTAAAATCGCTTCCAATGCGACACTGAGTGGTGCTTCGGCACGTCGCATTAAGTGTAATTTACTGTACAACATGTCACAATCTGGATGGGAAGTAATTTTGTAAATGTGAAAGCTGTGGCGAGTGGCAAACGCAATCGCTAAACAGGAAGGTTTAGCCGAACAAGATGGGGATATCGAGTGATAACAAAACAATAAACTCTTTAGATTAAAGATGATGTTGTGGTCCCTTTTTAGGGCTTGCTTCCGGATCACCAGTCGTAAACGCTCTTTACTTGGAGCAGGTATACTTCGTCACCGCTTTGGTACCTTCGGAAACCGCATGCAAGTTCACCGGGCAGCAACATTGCGATCTGAATTTCCCACGCCGTAATGGTTGACCGCTTATCGTAGTGGATCAGACGCGGAGCTTCTGGTACGATACGCTCAAAGATGCATTGACGCTCATCGTCTTTGATGAGAAACCGGTGTCGGAATGATCCTGATTCAGCACCTTATGATGTAGATAGCATATGATTCCTTCTCCTTCTTCTTGTCGGTTTCCGAAATATTCTTCTGCGCCGTGCCGAACTTTTTGGCGGCTTTTCCACTATTCCACTAGTCTTCGGTGCCTTCGTGTTAGAAACAACTGCATGTGAATGCAATGAGCGAACAAATCGTAATGAATATATTTTTTTGCCATCGCTGCCTTTTAACGCTCATTCGTTCGTCTCGTTGGACTCGCCCCTTTGGCTCAGTCTGCCGATTTGTCTCTATCCTGTGAGTGTGTACCGCTTGAGTACAAAACGCGCGGACCCCAAAAAAAATCTCATTTTCTTTCAAGCCAGTGTGGTTGTATGGCATCGTTTAACATCGCATCGCATCACATCATAAAAACAAAACACAACACCAAAGGTTCTTTTCAGAACCACCAACATGTTCATAAAGAGTAGACAGTAAACTAATTCATTTTTCAGATAGATAGGTAGGTATTCACGTAGGAGAACAAAATAAAACAATATATTTTTAACAAAAGCTGTCCCCTTTGTATAGTCCTACGTCACTCCGGTTATGTCCCCGACATTACCCACCCGTCTTTTTTACATCAAAAATGTAGCCACATCTGTTTCCTTTGAAATTATGTGTACTAGAAAGATTACGAATAGAGAAAACAAATAAAAATGACGAAAATTCTACAAGATTATATTGTATGCATTTCTAAAACAGACGGGGTGAGATGATCTATACGGTGTCCAAAACGCACCACAACAACGGGTCGAAATGTTAAACGACTTTGAAGCAAATGTTTTGATTATATCTAGATTCGCTGTATATACCCAGCTTCGGATAAGTATCTCGCCTGCTAAGAACGTCAGATGCTTTCGTATTTTCGAGCCTTTGTTGTTGTCGAACCAGAGATTCCCAGGAATTTTCATTTCAATATTTTATGTTTACAAATGTATTAATACGTGCCGCTGTACATGAAAGTGCTGGCAGACTTTCGGTCTTTAAAGTATGAGTTTTTATTGTGATTCTAAGGTTTAGGTTATAGGATGGATTTTAGTAGTGTAAAACATTGTAATAATTTTGTTCGTTCCAGTTTTTATTACATGAAACAAGGACAAGTATGAGAAAACGGTCATATGCACACAAGAGTTGGAGAAAAAATTCTGTGTTATTTGGTAACACTGACAGTGAACTAGCTCTTCGTAGTGGGGCGATTTGCCTCATCATGACTTGATTGAGAAATTCAAATGCAAATATGAATTGAACTTTTAACATTTGTTGATTCAAACTCATTCGATAGCTTTAGTAATATTTGAGAATGTTATGAAGTTTCCATAATTTAAATTAGCCTTATAATGCTTCAAAAGTCTTATGGCAGAAGCGGCTAAAGTTGCATTAAATCAGACACTTTTTCATACCTTGCTATATTTTAAAGCAAGATGAGGTTTTTTGTGTTAGTATATATTTAGTAGTATTTACGATAAGAAATGAAGTTATGAGCATCGAAAAATCCTGCCAATTACTTGTTTTCCCATGATATTTCAAGGGGGTGCGTTTTACCTCGACAGCGCGTTTTACACCCAGTTCCCCTATTGATTGCCTTTAGAATTTTCGTTATTTCTGTTGGTTTGCCTATTCGTAATCGTTATTGCTTATTTTATTACAAAGAGAACAATCGTGGCTACGTTGTGGATTTGAAGAAACGTTGAAATATGTAGTAAAAATACATGTTTCATCCTGTTTTGCTTAACAAGGGCGTCTTGCCTGGACTTCCCCTATATGTTTCACAGAACGTATATATTCTAAAAAAACGGAATTGATAGTTTGGTATCGTGAAATCATAATGGTCATACGTACACTGACCGAAATAAAAACAGCACCATTGCGTTTTTTGGCGATTTCATTAAAAAATCCCTGTGTGAATATCTGATATTGCATCACAGCTTACTTTTGTCCTGTTTATCATCTTTTGCCAACATTATGATGGTTATTCTGTGGACTGTTTTCAATTCCAACATTTCCAAAAAATCAGTGCAAAATATAAATAGCACCATTTCTTTTTACTACAAAAATCAAATTTTATTTCTCAAATTTCGTCAAGTAAAGGGTGTGTCACATCAAATTGCATAACGGGAAAAACGCTGTAGAAATTTAATTTTTAGGAATTATATCTTCAGCTTTCGCTTATAATCAGATAAGAGTGTATAGATCACGTTGACCATGCTTCACTGTCAATTTTTCGTAAATTTGGAAAAATGTCGTCGAACGAAAAAGAGCGTCTCGAATTAATCCTGTGCACTCATTTCGAGAATCCGGAGTTGTCACATCGGGACATCGGTAAGATGCTGGGAATCGTTCAATCCACGGTCAGCAGAGTACTAAAACGATACTTCGAGAACCTAACCATCGACCGGAAGGTGAAGAACGGCAAAAATGGATGCTCCGTCAGTGAAAAAGATCACAAGCGCGTAGTTAAACAGTTTAGACGTGATCCGAGAAGTTCGGTCCGGGATGTCGCCAATAAGCTGAATTTGTCAAGTTCATTCGTCCAGCGGACCAAGCAGCGGGAGGGCCTGCGTACATACAAGGTTCAGAAGGCTCCTAACCGCGACGAAAGGCAAAACATGGTGGGGAAGACGCGAGCCCGGAAGCTGTACACCGAAATGCTGACGAAGCCGCATTGCCTGATAATGGACGACGAAACCTACGTCAAAGCGGACTTTCGTCAGCTGCCGGACCTGTTGTTCTTCTCCGCAGAGGACAAATTCAGCGTTCCGGAGGAGATTCGCAAGCAGATACTATCCAAGTTTGCCAAAAAGTACATGGTGTGGCAAGCGATCTGCTCTTGCGGAAAGCGGAGTGCCCCCTTCGTGATGACCGACACGGTAAACGGGCAGGTTTACCTTAAGGAGTGCCTACAGAGACGCTTACTACCACTATTGAAGCAGCACGAGGGCCCGACCATCTTCTGGCCGGATCTCGCTTCGTGCCACTATTCAAAGGACGTGTTGGATTGGTACGAAGCTAACGGGGTCACCTTCGTGCCAAAGGAAATGAACCCGCCCAACGCGCCGGAGCTTCGCCCAATAGAGAAATATTGGGCGATTATGAAGCAGGCCCTCCGGAAGAACCCAAAAGTTGTCAAATCGGAGGCGGACTTCAAGAGAAAATGGATTTCTGTTCAAAAAAAAAAAAAAACTACAACCTGACGTTGTACAGAACCTTATGGACGGGGTAAAGAGGAAGGTGTGAGCATACGGGCTTGGGCTCGAAGTATGAATAAAAAGAAAATGCCAAAAGTTGTTTAATAGTTTTTATTTTACTGTCTAAAATTTTCAAAAGGATCGGTCTACTAGGCGAATTTCTACAGCGTTTTTACCGTGATGCAATTTGATGTGACACACCCTTTAGGCGTATTTAGTAATGTATATATGAGCCGTTTCGAATAACTTTAATCTTTCGTGATTTCATGGACAAAATCAGCTTCTCAATAGTATCAATAGTATTCTAGTCGATTTGCTGTCAACACTCTCGATTTCGACATTTGAGCATGTTTACATTGTCAAATTGCTTGCCATTCTCGTAAACACGGCGCGCGAGTATAGACCAGAGGTTTTCAATGGGGTTCAAATCCGGAGAACAGGCTCGCCAATCAAGAACTTCGATATTTCTATCAGAAAACCACGCTTTGTCAGTTTTGAGTTGTGGATTGCAGCATTGTCTTGGTGGAATACAAAATCAGGACCCATCAATGCCTTACCATGATCAATCAAACTTATCTGCAGCATTTCCACGTAAACTTCAGCCTTCATTTTTGACGTTATCCACGCCAATGGAAGTTTTCCTTCGAAGTAAAATGCACCCCAAACCATTAGTGATCCTCCACCAAAGTTCCTGCTCATCTTAATATCCGGAGCATTGCGCAAATCATGCCAGTAGTACTGCCAGCCATCTGGTCCATCAAGGTTGATTTTTTTTCCATCCGAAAAGAGCACGTTGTTCCATTCCTCGGTCCAGGAAATGTACTTCGTAGCGAATTCGAAGCGATTCAACTTATGGCGTTCGTTCATGTTGGGTTTTCCGAGCCTTTTACGCCACTCCAAGTTCTCACTACTGGACAAAACTTGTTGAACGCGACGTGTAGTAATCGGAAGCTTCAATTCCGCACGGATTTGAGATGCTGTTTTTTTCTGGTTCAGTGCAATTCTACGAATTCTTCGTATATCCATCGCCGAGAGCATACTTTTCTTTACCCGTTTCTCAACGCGGTCACCTTTGTCCACGTTTTTCAAGAAATTTCCAACAGCCATGTGTGCCCAATGAATCTTTCGACCGATTACTCTATTAGAGAGGTCTGCATCGTTGTGGGCTTAATTTTCACCTTTTCCTCGAACGTAAGATGGTTTGATCGACCCATGATGTCTAAATGACATAGGAAAACTTGATTTCACTACCAAATGAATCCACTTGAGCACAACTTCGACTATTTTGAAAACCATAACAAACACCTGTCAAATGAGGACCACTTGACTTGGTGGTGCTATTTATATTTCGCACTGATTTTTTGGAAGTGTTGGAATTAAATGTAAACAGTCCACAGAATAACCATCATAATGTTGGCAAAAGATGATAAACAGGGAATTTTGAATGGAATCGCCGAAAATCGCATTGGTGCTATTTTTATTTCGCTCAGTGTATGGACTGTCATTTAAAATCTCTCTGACTATAATGCGTCTCCATCGAAGTGCATGCAACGATGGGGAACCGTTGTGATCACAAGAAGTTAATCACAGTTATTCTTTCCTTTTTCAGCCCCCGGCCATCATCACAAACTGGTCAGCAAAGCAGCGGGAAAATGTCATTTCGAGAACGTAAAATGGAGCATAAAATCAAACCCGAGATCAAATCAAATTTAGGCACGTGTGAATAAGTGCGTGGGTGCACCGACGAACGATTGGTACAGATGCAGATGTAAATCCAGCAATTGGAATAATTCCCCGCCCAAAACGGTGGCAAGCGTTTCCCGTTCGGGGTAGCACGGAAATCAGTGAGAGTGTAAAACCAAACCGAAGGACAATTGAAACGTAAAGTCTCGATTATTTTGTGCTCGTTCACGAAAGTGACAATATAATGTGCTTACTGGTTTGAAAATCGTGTGATCGGAGAAGGAACTAGAAACCGGGCGGTGACAGAAACAGAAAGAAACATTCCTCAAAGTCAAGTCGGGTCGGAGTGTGTACTGTGTGCGTGTGTGTGTGCGCGCGCTAACGTGCAAAACGAAATTTGAGTCCCACCAGAAGAAGAGGAAGAAGAAGAAAACAATAAACTGACAACCAATAAACGAACAAACCTCTAAGCGAAAAATGTGCTGTTAAATTAAGCAATCCTCTCGATGAACGGCGAGCGCTGTCGAAGGGTCTCCAACCCCCGTCAAACCCACTGAAGGTGAAAATGTAGCGACACGGACTCAGCCGAATTATTTCACTGACTCACGAAGAAAACAGAAGCGCTGACTTCGAGGCGTGTTTGCAAAAGTTGTTCGAAGGTTGTGCTCAATTTTACTCTCGGTTTATTCTTTCCTCTCGGCGTTTAAAGTTTCTACAGTGTTTTCTTCGGTGCCGTGTTTGTGTAAAAAGTTGACAAAATAATACACATAAGAAAAGAAAAAGAGAAAAAATGTTACATAGTTGTTATTCGGTAGCTGTAGTGTGAAATAACAAAAAATATTTTCTATCAAATTTTTACTTCCTATTTGTACTTTGCCGAACACTCAAGTCTCGAGCGGTTGTGAACAATACAAATGAATCTCAATCACTCTCAACTGTAGCAAACAGAAAAAAAAGTTTAAAGACAAACAACACACATACACATACACGTAAAACATATTACCGTCCTCTTAAAATAATGTTTTAATGGTAGCGAAGCAGCAGAACAGGCACAAACGGAGGCTAAGGAAAAACATATACGTACTGACAGTGAGAGAGAGAGAGAAACGAAAAAAATAATAAATAAAATAACACAACATACAATCATACAAATGTGCCAAATTCGAAGCGAGTCGCGCCGAAGCCGGAGCGGCCGAAGAAGCGCACCGACCAGCGGCTGCCAAGAAATATGAGCCCCAACGACCAGCGGCGACCGGCGACAGGCGGAGACGTGATTAATCTTATTAATAACCGGTACAGCGGTAATATTTATTAAATAATCGCCATCATCAGTAGTAATTTTTCCGCTGGAAAAAAAAAAACAGTGGAAAGGTGGCGAGCGAGCGAGAGTGAGACGAGTGGAAAATTAATTGGATAAACAGCATCCAGCGACCCTTGTACTCTGCATAAGGACTGGGGCTGGACTTGCTCGTAGGGAACACAAAAGCGCCCGAAACAAACACAACGCGTTATCCTCCGATAAATATTAATTTTTCCCCAGTTCCACTCGGTTGGTCGGTTGCGAGCTAACTTAGATCACGGACGGAGCTTCACATCCTTCCCGTATCAAGGGATGAAAATTATAGATTAGCAGGATTACCTCGATGATAAGTGGTCCTCTAATGGCGTAACATGATGAAAACAGCGCTAATGAAAACAATTACTAGCCATACGAACCCTCACCGATAAGGGCAACAGTGGAATATTTCCGCATCGGAAAAAAACACCGATTGTTGGCAAAACAAAATGCCAAAATGTATCCATCGAATAAACCCATCTGATAAGACGTTGTTTCTTCTAGTGCAGGTGTTGTAGTAGTGTGGGTGTGTGAGGGCTCTATATTGGTGCGAAACTGTGTACTGTG
The DNA here is from genome assembly GCF_029784135.1 of Toxorhynchites rutilus septentrionalis. Taxonomy (NCBI): domain Eukaryota; kingdom Metazoa; phylum Arthropoda; class Insecta; order Diptera; family Culicidae; genus Toxorhynchites; species Toxorhynchites rutilus. The sequence continues at coordinate 40,683,040 of NC_073744.1, forward strand.
TGAATCGTGATTGCGCACTTGTAATAATAGAAGATCAAGCGTTTGCGACGCGAAACGTCAGCCTGAACTGAAAAATCGGTGAAAAGATCTTTTCTGAGAGCGAGTTGACCTCGCATATACCGTGGAAGGTAGGTGGAATCGAATATTCAAATTGACGAAGTTCTTGCTGTATTTTAAGATTTTTAAAAGATAGTCTTCGGTATTTCTAATATGCATAGTGATAAATCATACCTATTTGAATGTTCTATTCATTGAAAGGTTGTCCAAACCTGTTAATAGTAATTCAGCCGTTTCAATAGACCAGGGGTTTTCAAATAGAGCTCTGCTGGAAATTTGTGCTTCGCGAAGTTATAGCAATTGCTACCACTTGAAAACCTACCTTGAAACAAACATTCTTTAATCTAATTTCACTGGACATATAGCGATTTAACTTGTTTACTCCGGTTCAGATATCGTGTAACTGTGACGAGCAATCGAAATAGAGTTGTTACCAGTTGGGTAATCTCAATGCAAATAGGATTTGTTATATTAATTAAAAAATGCAGGTGCGCTGTCAAATGTTTTTGCTATAAAAAGTGCTCTGCTATTAAAAATTCTGAAACCCCCTGCAATAGACAAACATTCAACGATTAATTAATGAGATACAAATTTCAGTTGATCCACTCCTCAATCAATGATGATCAATGTATTTCAGGGTGGGTTCTTTTATTGAATATACAAAATGACTATTTATTGGAAAGATAGCGACCGTTTACAAAATAAAAGCCACTTGCTACTTGTTTGTTGCAAACCTTCAACTGTATTCTTATTTTGTCAGAATTACTTTTGTAAGAATGATTGGTAAATTTCACTAAAATAATTTCACCGATTCACTTGAAATATTTTTTTGCAATACAGTGATATGCACAAAAAAGCCCATCTTGGATGTTCAGAAACTTTTCTCAATTTTCCAAATTTTCCGACCTTCCCTCAGGGTTCCCCGAAAATTTTCCGGTTTTTCTCTCCACTATATTGATCTACGGGAAGAGACGAATACAACAAAATGGAGAAGGCTAAAATCGGACCACCCCTTCTTTGGGTTTTCCGCTTACCAACAGATTTTGCCTTACATTTTTATTTATATAGATTACTATGTGTTTCAGGGTAATAGTGTGAATAGTGTAATAGAGTAAATATCATGGAATAGGATGAAAAAAAGGTGAATAAGGGTCAGTACTACGTGTTTTAAATAATCAAACAACATGATGTAAAACATTTTATTCAAATTCTTCGTCTTCGGTCCTGCTATATTTAATTTGTTTAATTTGCCTAACTAAACGTATATCGCCACCAGACGTGGACACTGCAAACCTGCTATCGCTGATATATATTTCTTCTTGCTTTGCACGGAAATTTGATCGTGATTTACATTTTTTTCTATAAATCACAATAGAATGTAATCAAATATATTCCGAATTGATGAAATAACAGTTTATATAATCATGTTAAAATAATAAACACTATAATTATCTCATCCGTGAAAAGAGCGTTTATATCCACTAAACTTTTGCCATTTCCATCTTAAGAGCTATATGTCGGAAAACGATGGAAAAACATTTTGTAAGCAATCCAATAATATATGAATATTTCTTGTTCTATTTTTCTACGAGTGTAATATTGTGATGGGTTTAAATTAACAAAAATCATAAATTTGTTAAAGTATCTGAACAACATACCGTGATTCTGCACACTGTTTTATCTTTGTGGTGAATTTTCGTGAACGATACACAAAAATCTAATTACACGTAATACATGTGAAATCTCGTTAAAAGATAGCCCGAAGTTTACTTTCAAATTGTTCGAATGAAAATTTTCACTTGGTGTTATATGATTTTGAACACATATTTCTTGTTGGAAACACTGGCTAAAAATAAAAGTGTCACTACGGTATACCCTCTAAAACCGAGATGGAGAATAGAGGGTGGGGAGATTCACGGGTTTTAGTTGTGTTAAGCTTTGATTGTATTGATAGCTATTTGACAGATAGGAAGTTCACATACCAAACGTACCAGTCCGTTACTCAAATGGTAGAAAACTGAATGTGTCAACGTATAACATTGAAGGAGGATATTTAAAAAAAAAATTAATAGGGTTGGGATAAAAGAAATGTCGTATTTTTTATCGAAATTTGACGCTTTATTTAACATACTTAAAATTATCCAATTTAAGTCAAATATGCGCCGTTTTGTTCGTAAACTTGTTGCCATTTAGAAGGCAACTTCATTATTCCCCCCTAATAAAACCCCCCTCCTTATTTGCAATAAACTCAGACAGCCAGTTTTCGCAAGCCTCTTTTGAGGCCAACTTAGTATCACCAAGAGCGTTTTGCATGGACCGGAAGAGATGATAATCACTTGGAGCTAGGTCCGGACTATACGGTGGATGCAATAGGACATCCCATCCGAGCTCCCGTAACTTCTGGCGGGTCATCAAATATGTGTGAGGCCGAGCGTTGTCCTGGTGGAAAACAACACCATTCCTATTGATTATTTTTTGCCGCTTCTGGTCAGTCGCCTGCTTCAAACGGTCAAGCTGCTCACAGTAGAACCGAGTTGAGGGTCTGGCCATAGTTGAGCAGCTCATAGTGGATGATTTCCTTCCAATCCCACCAAACACACAGCAAAATCTTCCTGGCCGTCAATCCGGGCTTGGCGATGGTTTGGGCCGACTCACCGCGCTTCGACCACGACTTTTTTCGCTTTAGGTTGTCGTACGTGATCCACTTTTCATCACCAGTCACCATCTTCTTCAAAAATGGGTCGAGTTCGTTCCGTTTCAGCAGTGCATCGCAGGCGTTGATTCGGTCTAAAAGATTTTTTGCGTCAACTCGTGTGGCACCCATACATCCACCTTTTTTTGGAATCCAATCATCTGCAAATGATTCCAAACGGTTTTATGGTCTATACCCAGTTCCTGGCCAATCGAGCGAGTGCTCACATGTCGGTCTACTTGGATGATTTCAACGTTTTTATCGGTTTCCACGACGATTGGCCTACCAGTACGGAGTGTATCTTCGACAGCCACTACACCAGAACGAAATCGATCAAACCAACACTGTGCTGTGCGAATCGTTACAGTATCGGGTCCATAAACTACACGAAAACGTTGCAGGCTTCGTTGCAGTTTTACCTCGCAGGTAGTAAAAACGTAAAATATGCCGAATTTCTTGCTTGGTGGACTCCATCTTTGACGCGCTATAACTTGGAACTGAAAAGGACAATCACAACACTGTCAAAACGACACTTGTAGCACAGATTGTCGTCCTTAAATAGCCGTATAGTATGACCCGATGCGATAAGTACAACACAAGATATGTTTAATATGTTTAATGTTTAAAAAAAATATTGACAATATACGACATTTCTTTTTCCCCAACCCAATATATATATTTTCACATTACATTCATCATTAAAAAAAACAAAATAGCTCACGAACTAAAATGCTTTACGTTTTCTTAGATTTTTTTTATATCAGAATTGTCTATTATTCTTGGATTTTAGAGGAGCTTCATGGGAGTTTATATTTTGTCAACAACTGTAATTACTTTTTTTCGCAAGTATTTTTGAAGAAATTTGGTACGCTAGGGGGTTTGCTGAAACGCCGTAAAATGCTATCACGGATTTTTTAAGCATGAATTTGCACTGAATAGTCTTTCAAATTTTTAACCGTGGAAAATTCGTTAATAAAAATTAGTCGGTGTTAAGTCAGAGGGGACCCAGTTGTAAAATTGAAAATTTCGAGTTTTTGATTGCATTGTTAAGCATTTCGTAAGCTACATACAACATTTATCAGATTTGGAAAACCACGCGTGCAGCAGGAATAACGTAAACTTCAACTTCGTTTTTCTCAAAATTATATAAATGTCACATGGTCCGGTCGGACTTAACACCGATCAAGTCTGCTGCAGATTTGTACTTGTTTTATTGAAGTAGTATCTTATAATATCCTTTTTGACACAATATTTGACATATTTAATACTATAAAACAGTTGTTTACATTTCATGTTAATGACATGCACTGAGTACCAAACTTCCTAGCAGTATTTCTCCTCGCATCGTAGAATACACGCATCAAGGAGTTGTTCCGACTGTTTTCAAACATTATAAGCATATACTAAATTTAAAGTCTTTTTTGTTTTAAATGTGTTTATGGTTGACAACACCAACGTAAACAGTGAGATATTGATTTAACGGTTCTCAGACGACCCTCCAATGCTCATCTCAGCTGTTAATGTCCTGTTTTCCGAAGACCACCTCCATCCACTTACCACGTGAGATAAGTAATAAAAGCAAGTGGACAGAAAAAAAAGCTACCCATCGTGACACGAGAAAATAAGAAAACGTCACAGTCAATATATCATCACCGATTGGATGGGCAACCAAGTTTGGCCGCATCCAACTGAAACGGACAGATGGAAATAGTGTGCGCGCGCGTTTGTGTGTGCGTGTATAAACAAACAAGAAACCACAGCATGCATAAATAACAGTTCTTTTCCTCCCAATTTATGCAGTAGCAAAATCTGCCGCCGAGAGCCTTGAAACAGTTGGACAGTTCAGGAAAAACTTTGACCGGAGTGGTTGGACTTGAACACATGAGAGATGACACGCGTAAACACGATAAAACGATCTGCATATACAGAAGATTGTAGCCGTTGTCTACTGCCAGATGACAGATGTCATTTACACCCAGCTTTTTAAAATATTTGGTTTTGGACAGGAGCTGGCTTGGGAATCGAGACCAATTGGAACAACTATTCCGCCCACCGTGCGCTCTTGGTGTTTTTTTTCTACGAGAGAGCATAAATTACGACATCGTTTACATAAATATTGCCACCCGATGTTCGACACCTCCCCGCACAGACCGATCGATTCCGGTTCGGGGTCTGTTTCCATTTCCCAAACACCGCCCTGTCGTTGATTTATGTGACGTTTGGTCTAAATATGACTGTTCTGGAGGTGTGAGTGTGTGTGCGTGTGTGTGATTTTTTCCGCCCTGTCAATATTCTTTCACTCTTCCCAATTCGTTAGGGCATTTCGGATTGGCAGTGTGAACTGATCAGGGCTGATCACAAATGCTGACCGGATAAAAACTTATATTGGCAGAGGTTAATGGACCGTAAACTTCGTCAATTTGTGGCGGCAGATTTTGTGGTCTATCGGAAATAATCACGTTCTCACTGTGCGTCTCCATTGGCGAGATCACTTTGGAGGAGCCACGTGGAGATTTCGAGTATTAGGAAAAATAATTGAAGGCACATTTATTCAATTATGTATGCACCATTGTGGAACGAAATCTTCCGCTATCTTTCACGCAACTCCATTTCTCCAGCTTCCCGTAGCTTATTCGGTTTATCGTCGTAAAATTGACAGTTATCTAACGCACAACAAAATAAACAAATACCATACAATCAAAACAAGACACTTTACACACAATACAGCTGAAAACAAATAGCAATTAGTCTAGCTATTTAACATGAATATATATTGTCACTTACCTGTCATCGTCGTCCACGGATACGTAAAACAATAATCAGAAAATAACATTCTGAAATTATATAATACTCACAGCCAATCGCATATTTGAGCGTACACTCCTTGTTGGTTCGTTGTTTTTGAGTTTTTAGGAGTTAAAAAGTAAATAATTAAAAGCGACTTATATTTACCATGAAATCGATCCTTTTTGTTTTCATGTAGGAAAAAAATTAAAACGATCACATTTTTACCTCGTGTTTATAGAACAAATGAAAGACCCTCGATTCAGACGTGGCAAAATGAAGTGTACAGCTCGAATTTTTCTTAAGAAGAGAAATTGTAATCAGTTCAGAAATGCAAACAAACAACAAAACTCAATCATTTTGTATTTGGTATGGCCCCAGTGTTTGGATTTCGATCAATATCGAATGACACATTGGGTTGTCATGCAAGTAACCTCTCACGAACATATAACCAAACATGAGTGGATCATTCAGATACTTGTATGAATGACAGTAATCACTTGTGTTACACTAAATGATTAAACCAAGAGAGGAACTGTACCAAACATCGCACACCATTTTCGAAGCCTGCATACAAGTTTGAACCGGATACATCGTCCCGTTCTACAAGAGCGAAAACCGCTGCACAGACAAGTGCAGAGTGAGAAGTGATGCAAGAAAAATTACGTCATCATTCGGTCACCATTTGCGGAGAGCAGCGAATGGAAAAAGATCTAAAACGAGAAAGTTTTTGTTTCTCACTTGTTTTGTTGCAAGTATTTTTTTTTATCTGTATTATAGTGACTTTCAGCTCATTTGGCTGGTTCGTCACTTTTTACCTCCATTTTTGGAAGAATGTCGGGAGTGAGAATTGAACTCGTGACCTTTAGCGTGAGAGGCATGGATGTTACCACTACGCCAGATCGCCTCCACATTTGTTGCAAGTAAATCTTTGCGATCTATATGAATATATATATTTCAAGGGATAACAGCGTTACAAATGAAAAAAGATAATCTGACTACCTATCCTTCAGCCTCTATCGAGTTAAATAATCATATAGTTTGCACTCTCTGAGACTTGATAATCAGGATCTGCTACATTAGTTGAATATGAATCATTCGCTTTGCGTTGTCCGTATGGTCCTGTTGTTTCATGAAAAATGTGATTCAGAAGCCACCAGTGTACCATTTTTCAGTTGATTTTCGTCCCTTTTTTTATCGTTCGAACCAAATACTGAAACTGGACCACTGATCTAGATTTTCTTCACACCATCTGTCTTCCGTTCGATCCCATGAGATTGATTTTCGTCTCATCTGTATAAAGAACCTTGTTCCAGAATTTGTTAGGTTTGTTCATATATACCTCAGCAAACTCCAGTTGTTTTTTCATATTTACCTTTGAAATGTAAGGCTTTTTACGGACAATGCCGGCTACCTTGGTAGCCGATTTCGGAATGCTTGTTCTAGGGTTATTTCGCAATGTTCGCACAATTACCCGTTCATCACCAGTAGACAAGATCCGTCCGCGTCCTGGGAGATTTTTCCGCTTGTTTATTATTTTCTGTACAGTAGAGTGAATTATTCCTACAGCAGCTCCTATTTCCCGAAATGAATTTCCTCGACAATGCATGTTTATGATCATTGTACACGTAATAATATAGGTTTTCTTTTCTCTTAATTGCCGTTTTGATCAAAACATTTTCAAACTTTTTCTTTGCAATGCAATGATTTTAGAGATTTTGGATAATGATTTTACTCACAAGGGTAATTTGTTTGGAGAAATCAAAAGGCGTATCCTAAATTTTGCAATGAATGAAATAGAGATTTTTTCCAACTCTAAGGAATTAAATAATTGTCAAATAATTTCTCGCGGAATTCCCTTTTGGGCAATGATAGTCAAATGTGTGGTTAATTAGTATGCATCAAAAGGAGAAGTGTACTAAAAATATGTTGTATCAAATAAACGTACAGTGACATGTGTACGCTTAATTTTGCGATTGACTGTATCTGTTTTGAAACCGATAGACAAAACTACAACAATCTAGTTCTATGCAAACAGCTACGAAACGAATTGTAATAAATAGGAACAGGTGGAACCGGATTCGCTACAATCTCAGAAAAAAATAGTATATATGACGATTTTTTGGTAGACATAACCAACGATTGGTCGATTTTTCAAAACGAACTATTCGTAAATATTACACGATAACATTGGTAAACAAATGTCAAATCGGCCAGTATAACCCAGTAAAAGCCTTCGGTTCTACGTTGCTTTAACATCTACTACATGTTATGTTAACCTAACCTTCATGTATGTATTGTTATTGATTTTTTTTTATCATTATTGAGTATACATTTTAGTCATTTATTTAACTCTCTAAACTATCTAAAATGCGATATTAGCAACATTTATGAACTGAACTGCTTCGACATCAGCCAACGCATTCCGGTGTTCGTTAATTTATGATGCTTCTGCTTTGGGATCTTGGGCCATGACCATTGCAGCGCCCGACGTCTGATCCTGCATCGATTGGGCTACAAATTAGGAAAAAATACACAATGATACCTACAAACAGCTACGATAGACGATAGACAATTCTCACCATTATTCTCTCCCAGGACCAACATGTAATTTTTTCTCAGTCGAACATATTCGTGAAATACCACGAAACTGACGAAACTCAGACGGCATTAAATGAGGCCAGCTCTACGCCCCGTTGCAAAATTGAGTTGAAGCCGCTGGGGCAATGGAAACGGAACCTTCGCCTTGTCGAATCCGGAACACATCCAATTGATCAAACCACCGATCACAGTCGTCTGCAAATCGTTTATGAAGTTGCCTTTGCCAAATTGATTTTCAAGAACTCACCTGTCCTGGGTGATTCGACCTTCTTCTGTGAGGAAAACAATATCAAAAAGTAGTGCCGCTCAACTCAATTATCATAATGCTATGTTTACATTTTCTTTGCGGTTGCCAGTAATGACAATCGTCAAAGTTAACAATACCTCGTAGTAAAATGTTCCAATCGTTGGTAGGATTTTGTATTGCATCTGTCATTCATTTTACATACAGTTGGTAATATTTACAGAAAATATGTACATTCTACTAATGTTTACATGATCAAAAATTTGGTAGCTTTTTTTAGTAACCCATTTTCTGAGTGTATAGAAAGAGCAATTCGTTCCATCGAAGCTGAGTTTGACAGCAAGTTTACAGCAAGGCGCCTCTATATATACCAGGTGAACAATCATATGAAATGCACTTTCAGCCATATTGGAATTGCTGTCGGTATTGTTTACAAACAGCATCAGAACGCTGCCGGCGGCTCTCTACAAACTGCTATAACGCTTATTCGAACGATGCCTACTATGATCGGCTTTCGTGAATTTGTGGGAAACAGAAGGGATGATTTTGTAGAATTTAATTCTCATTTCCACTACCCCGCATGTGTAAATGCAAAAATGGCGTATCCTACCAATAACAGAACAAACAACCCCCGCTCCACAAACCGTAACCCTGTTCTTATTGAAGTGATGATGTTGCATCACCTGTTATACATTGATATAAGCGCCTTGGTTTACAGAAGCAAATATAAACAAAACGCAAATAAAAAGTGGTGAATTTGAACAAGTAGTTTTACACGAGTAATGCATTTAATTTCTGTGAGTATTGAACGAAAAAATAAGGTTCTGCAGAGCTAATTATGTTCAAATGTATAAACGTTTCTATTAGAAACACATTTTTATTGCTAAACAATATGAACCTTTCTCTGTGGCGAGAAAATTAAACGCATCTTCAGGAACAAAATTGTCAATGAAAATCAAATTCTCCGAATGTGCTATGTAAAAGCGTGACGAGTTTTCTAAAAGAGGTTAAAAAATCGCGAGCGAAAATAGTGTCTTAAATGATTTTGTAGGGAATCATTATTGGCAGGAAATGCAACCTGCAATCTATTTGTGAGTCTGGTGGACATTTTAAACTTCGCTGTCGGAGGAAACCGTTTGATCATCGAGGGCAATTTTACTTACTTGTTGGAAGGAAATTCGACACGCTGATATGAAAGTTTCATACAGGGTTGGTTATCAACGGCTCAATCTTTATCCTAAGCCGATGAAGCCATTCAAGGTACCACAATTCACCCGTTCTGAATGAAATGAAATGAATGAAAAGTTACGATATTCCTGGCCAATATCTTAATTTACAATCAGGAATGATTAAGGTACACCGGGGCAAGTTGAAACGATTTTTTCGAAGTTCAACTTGAAAGTTATCTTAAAAAATCACTAAATAACTAAACTTAATTCTGTTTGCAGCATATACAAGGTATAGCAGATGACTTTCGATATAAAAAAAGGGATTCACACTGGATGTTTCGAAAAATATCAATTTTGAAAATGTCTTGTTTTCATATGCATTGTTTCAACTCGTCCGTAGAGCGAGGTAAGTAGAAACGCGGAACTATCATGAGTTTAATGTGCGGTTTTGCTTCTCGAACTATCTACAACTGATTTATAAAATACTGAATTGAAAGAATTACATATAAACATTCGGAAAAAAACACGTTTTTGGTACACGTAAGATGTGGGGGAGTAGTTTAATACACACAGAATGGACAATAACATCAAGAATACTATTTTAGACGCTTTCATGTCAGAGTAGAGCCACTCGAAACAGCCACTAATGAGGTTTATGGGATCATGCAAATATTCAAATATTACGTAACGCACTCAAAAAGGAAGGAGGGATGGCTTGTGGAAACTTGTTTCGAAATAAGTTCCACTACATCTAAACATTTTTATGCAAATGACCATTTGTTTCATATCATGTAGAGAAGAGGGAATCAACAGTAGTAAAAAATGCGTTACGTTTGAACGACCCCTAGTCAGAGCTGCAATCCATCACCGTCAATGTCACAAAAAAGCTGACCATAGTCACTCAATTCCTCTCACGGCACGTGAGATCCAAATATTCAGTCGTGATACTCACTCTTTTGTTTCTGACACCTAATTAAATTACGGTTGGTTCCAATGCCTCTCACTGCCGATCGCTCTGTTTACAACTTTACGTTACGAGAGCGGTGGTTGTGGCGTATGATGGTAGTAGAAATGTGAGTGATCAGACAGTTCCAATCATTTTTGACAATCGCGACGGTTGTTTAGATCAAGAAGGTGGAGTTAACAGGTGGCTCGTAATTTACACTATTTAGGAAAGACGTATGAGGAATGGCAAGACGAAAGGTTTGGATTTGTTTATGTTTTTACTTACGTTGGTATGGTTACATTTGATTTCGTCGAAGGTATTTGAAGCAGTATAATAAATAAACAGTTGTCGTTGAAAATAGTAACCTAGTAACCTTTATGCATACGCTTCCGCCAGCTGGCTCGGCTAATGTGATATGATTTATTCAGGGAATGCTTTGATCGTGGTGCATAATTTGTAGCTTTGTTTTTTGTGCTGGTTCATAACGGCAATCAACTGTGCCGACGAAACTGTAGCCAATGTTTAGTGTTGTTTGGATACCATCTATGTAAATAAATTCAAACTTACGGGATACGCCCGAACGGCAATTCTGACATTACGTTTTACCTTCCACTTCACTTTCCTTGGTTTAGATTTGTTTGTTGAAGTATAAGTTGTTGTTGTTGTTAGAGATGTCTAAATTTTTCGTTTATTCGATTATCGATTTATCGTGGGCCATTTTTAAATATTCGATTCATTCGAACAATTGTCTTTCAGTATTCGAGTATTTATTTCTTGCAGTTAAAATGAATAAACATTTATAATAAAAAAGATCATGGTGTCATAATTTTAAAAGTTATATTAAATATAATTTTAAAATAAACATGGTGCCGCCGAAACCATTATTTGAATGAAATGATATTTAAGTATATTGATTAATTTACCATTTCATAATTATTTGCGGATCATGAAAATGATCCGATTGAAAACCGACAAGGCGTTTTTTTTTATTTAGAGTTAAGCCTTACCAGAACTATTGAAGTTTAGTTAATAAACGTGAGATGAACACAAAAATTTCATTTTTTTTTAAACGAAAGAATTGCAATCTCAAAGAATCGCTCAAAAATCATCCACTTCCATTGAAGCTTTATTAGAAACTTCTTATACAGTGTTACAAACTGCGCCACGAACACGTCCAAATGGAATATATGTATGCTTCCTTGTTGCATCCAGTGTTCATAATTCCCGGCAAAATTCAATGTTTGCGTCTTCAGACTCATATCGCAATTTTTAACCAGATTCGGTACCAATCCACAGATTATAACATTCGATAGAACGCCTTGAAATAGCAGCTAGTATAGCCGTTCGCTCACCCCCTCCAGCTTCTGTGGACTTTGTTCGAGGACAATCTGATTGGCGGTTTCTCGATGGAATATTTGCCAGTCAATTTCCGGTACTTCTTAGTTGACCGTGAACGGTTACTGTTGTACCTTGAAAGCTTCCAGCATGAGGATAGCGTAATTCTTTTCTCCGAAGGAATGTGCTGAAGTGCAAATAGTGTTGTTACATTCAAGAAACAAACAAATGACAATATTACATTCAAAATTTTAAGAATATCCTCCTAAGATAGAGCCGGCCCCCTTATTCCCAAGCAACGACTTCTCACCGCGGGAATAACCCGCAAAGTAGAATTGGCGCATAAAAGCAATCTGCACCTAGACACATACTTTTCAATGGTTCTTCTCAGCGCATCCTGGGTATCTTTGATCAGCTAATCCACCACGGACAAGACGAGTCTCATATTCACTCTACCCGCTGGGATCAATTTGATTGATCAAATCCGACACGACCACCCTGTCATATATCCCGGTAACCGATGAATTCAACTCGATGTGGTAATTACTGCTGATGGTACTGATTTCCACCTTCCGATTCGAGGGCGTTGTGAAGTTTATTATTTCATTGCGTAGCCGTTCCACGCCCGGTTGGTAAAGTTTCCACAGCAGATACATGATGCGAGTTTTCTTACTGGCCCGGAAGGACCGTATAACATGAGATGCGGGAAGTCTCCCTGGGAGTGAAGATTAATCAGATGCGCAACTTGCGTTTTGTGGTAGTCCAGTTTGGACAGCTGGCGCGATCGGTAGCGGTCAACTCAGAGAGCCATTGTACACAAAAATATTTGATGTATAATACAAAAATACTTGGTGACTTGTTGTTTTCGTGTTGGCCTTTGTCAGAGTAAATGCATCACCTCCAGAGATGCCAGATGATTTTTTTTGAAAATCTTCGACAAAAATCTGAAATGTTGATGGAATCTGAGATGTAGATACTTTTGTAACCGCGAGAATAGCAAAGTAATGTTTGAAAAAAGGGGTTTTAAGCGCAGGAAATCAAGTCATAAAGAGCAGAAATACCATATCCCTGCAGTCTGCAACTGAAAATATAAGTTTGCAACAGGATAGACAGTACATTAAATATCAGTAAAATTGCTAACATGTCTGCAAATTTAGTATCCTTGCAATGATGAGAAACAAATTTGGTAAAAAAATCGAAGTCGAACGGGTTACAAAATGCATCATTTTGCTATTTTCAAACCCGATCGGGAGCCGGAATAGAGGGGATAGGCAAGGCGTGTTATACCACAAACTAAGTACTAATACAAATGACACGTGTATTACTACGTAGAGTCGGCGAAGTGCCGCTAAAAACGTTAAGGCCGTCTGAAAAGTTGAAAAGAAAATACATGCCTGAAAACACAATATTTTTCAAATTGTATTTAAAATGAAACTGTATATTCACATCTGGCATCCCTAGTCACACGAACACACGAACGAACACAAAGAGGCGAATGTTGTGAATATCGCCAAACCGTCACCTAGGCACCGAACACCAAATCAAGACGGGTCTATGGTACTAGGTGAGACCGTTTCGTCACTAAGTTGGTTAGGGGAGCGGTATATGAAAACAGTACGGAAGAAAGCAGAAGGGGAATTTTTTCCTTGAAGTGTGAAAGAGACAGACTGATCACGAGCGAGCTTTGGCACAAGCGTATTGTGTTTTGTTTACAAACAAAACACAGTAGACTTCCAAGATGGCTGAAGAGTGGTTTTAGCAAGTTGGCCCACCTTAGGAATACTTCTACGCGCCTTGCACCAAATCATCAGCTAGGCTTTTGAGTGTCGCACTATTCTGACGTTTCAGCGACAGGACACTCACCGAGAAGCTCGGATTTCTACTGTCAAGTAGAAGTTCACCATGCGTTAGTGTTGTGATAATACTCTTCTCACACTATTGGACTGACTTTGGGATGGTCACCAAAGATAATCGTAGTACAAAATTTGTTGATTATCTTTGTGTGAGTACCATCACTTGATTCTCACGACAAATCGCAGCTCTGCCCCTAGTTGCAAAATTAACAAATTTGACTTTTATCATATCTGTGTATTCATGAATTGTGTAGAATGTACTGAAGAACGAAATAAGAATCATTCTTATTTTTTGATGAATCATTATTTTATACAGCAATCACTGACAAATAACGTCCGGCACCTGCAGCAATGTTTAAAAAATAGTCGATTGTCACTGGATTCAACTTATCCCAGGGTTGGAAAACCTATGGGGTGAGTTTAAATGCTCGGAGCAATACGGAAAAAGATTTTTCAGTTTAGTTTTCAAAACCACTACACTTGATTATCCCTATTTGATTACCTGATGTGCAATTTTGACAATATTTTTGAAAAAAACAGTGTTTTCGGGCTGATTGAGTCAGCGCGCAAAAAAATTTGTTCTGATTCCACGGAACAAGGAAAAGTAAACAAAGGCGCGGATTGTGTTAAAGCATTCCAATATTCTGGTAATAATTCTGGTTCCATAAGGTTGGTTGAAAGATAAGGTTTACTATATATATTTTTATCACATCAATCCACCATCATGTGTAAAGATTATGATTTCCGTTTTAACTTACCCCGAATTTCAATTTGCCCCGGTGTACCTTATATAAATCGAGCGACAGTTAGTTTCAGTGTTATGCTCATATCTTTAAGTATCTCTAACATAATGAAACTCCTAATAATAAGGGCATTCGTGTAATGTTTCAGGTCCATTTTCCATACGTTTTGAAGAAAATATTTCGGAATTTTTTTTTCCAGTAATCATTATATTAGGCTGTCAAAAAAGTCCTGCGGTATTTCCGCGAGGTGTCGTTGTAAGCGCGTAGTTCTAGTTGTATTCATTGTATCGAGTCATACTATAGCTTGTTGGAAAGGTATTTTTGCGCGTTGGAAAGGTATTTTAGTCCTTGACAGTGTTTTGTTTGGTTAAGTCGTTCGTGAGTTATAGTGTCGCAAATATGGAGCAAAATAAAGAGAAAATCCGACATATTTTACAGTACTACTATGACAAAGGCAAAAATGCATCTCAAGCTGCCAATAAAATTTGTGCAGTTTATGGACCCGATACAGTTTCCATTTCCACCGCACAACGATGGTTTCAACGTTTTCGTTCTGGTGTAGAGGTCGTCGAAGATGCGCCACGCTCCGGAAGGCCTGTCGTCGAAAATTGCGACAAAATCGCTGAATTAGCTGAGAAAGGCCGGCATAGTAGCAGCCGTAGCATCGGCCAAGAGCTGGGGATAAGTCATCAAACCGTTATTAACCATTCTTCCAGCTTCTTCAAGCTTGGATTCACAAAGAAGCTCGATGTATGGGTGCCACACACGTTGACGCAAAAAAACATCTTTGACCGTATCAACGCATGTGAATCGCTGCTGAATCGCAACAAAATCGACCCGTTTCTGAAGCGGATGGTGACTGGCTATGAAAAGTGGGTCACTTACGACAACGTGAAGCGCAAACGGTCGTGGTCGAAGCCCGCTGAAGCGGCTCAGACGGTGGCCAAGCCCTCATTAACGGCCAGGAAGGTTCTGCTGTGTGTTTGGTGGGATTGTCAAGGAATGATCTATTATGAGCTGCTTCCCTATGGCCAAACGCTCAATTCGGACCTGTACTGCCAACAACTGGACCGCTTGAAGGTAGCACTCATGAAGAAGAGGCCATCTTTGATAAACAGAGGCCGCATTGTCTTCCATCAGGACAACGCCAGGCCACACACTTCTTTGGTGACGCACCAGAAGCTCCGGGAGCTCGGATGGGAGGTTCTTTTGCATCCGCCGTATAGTCCGGACCTTGCACCAAGTGACTACTACCTATTTTTGTCCATGGCGAACGAGCTAGGTAGTCAGAAGTTAGCCACAAAAGAGGCTTGTGAAAATTGGCTATCCGAGTTTTTGCCAATAAGGAAGCGAGCTTCTATAACAGGGGTATTATGAAGTTGGCATCACGTTGGGAACAAGTCATCGAACAAAACGGCGTATATTTGACTTAAAACAGATGATTGTAACTAATTTTATGAACAAATGAAAATTCAAAAAAAATACCGCAGGACTTTTTTGACAGCCTAATATAAGGGTCAGGACTGTGTGATAAAAGCATGTAAATAACATCTAAATATAATTTCCATTCAAACTTCAAAAATGTGTGACTGCCTTCAGGGATACTTATCTGAAAGAAAGTTCATTTACTCGATTCTTTATTGTGTACCAACGAAATAAAAAAAAAAAATCCTGCAGTGAAAACTGTTTCACTAAGTACCATTATACTATCACTTATTCGTTTTTCATAAACTGCAATAGAATTCAACAAAAAATGGCACTCAAAACCGCAGTTGAAAAGCACTCGGTTTATTTACATCTGTATCATACAGCCATGAAATCCGGTAGATGGCGACACGATACCTTCTATGTCCCGAATTGTTCACAACTGATATTCTGGAATCAATCCAAACAAATAGGACTACACACATAAATGCCGTATAAATAGGGCAAAGCATGTTCAGTACACTGCTCCTTAGAGGCGAATGAACTGAAAAGTTTGAAGCTTCTTTAAAACGAAGAATGGAATCTCTACTGAAATCTTTGAAACTCTGCTCAGAAACCTATCTGGGCGGAGTCGGGTGCTTCGGATTGCTATCTAAAGAGTCGAAGTTCTCGCATTTGAGCAGATTTTGTAAGGATCTCAACGAATGATAATCTGGTGAATCGAAGTCAATGATCAGCGCCTCTATTCGGTCGATTTGGAACCAACAATGCTCGTTGAAAAGCAAATCTTGCACCTCTTGTTGAAAAACCCTACCTACCCTACCTACCTACTAAGCATGTGCAAAGTTATTCGTTTTTTGGACCGTATCGTGACGCCACTCGCTATTTCGGTGAATCATTGTTTCGCAAACCTCGCATACGCTTGCGGTTGCTCACAACGCGCTGATGTGTCCAAAGCGGACACTGTAATGGGTTTTATAATTAAAATTATAATGAAAATAATGTTTATGTTTAAAATAGCACATACACACACACACACGGGTCCCGTTTGAAAAGTGCAGGCCGCCCCGCATGGGATGTTGTCTGTCACTTTCGAACAGTGTAACTTGTTTTTCAGATGCAGCAGTGGTGGTGAGGCTGCGAGACGCGTTCGAGAAAAACAACAGACAGTGTGCTATCAACATCATTATAATCTACTCTCTTGCGATAGAGACACGGTCAGTTTTCATTCCCTAACTAGCCGGCCTGCGCAGGAATCTTTTCGATGAATCTAACATCTCCGAGCCACCGCCATTGTGTGTCTCGGCGTGGTTTAATTGCTTGACGATGTGCAGATTAATTTCCCTCTGACTTTGACACATCACTCACACAAACACATACATTCAGAACAACGCACGCATGGGTAAGACGCGGTAGCGCATCGAGCCAAGATGTCAACCGCATCGCAGCTTCATCAACATCATCATGATCTCGCGCCGCCAGAAGCTATCCTTCGCGTCTCGAGCTACATTCCACATCGCAAGCGGTTCTCGCAGGGGTGTGCAGCGGGACGATTGCCGCCGTATGTAATGCGGAAGAATGTTTCGCTTCTGGGCGTCGCGACTTAGCCATCGTTTACTCCCAGCTCGTGTGACTGATTGGTTGTCATTAAATGGAGCGCAATTATGCGGCGTTTCTTTTGGGTTTATCTTCTGGCAGTATCCTCGAAGCGATGTATTTTTTTCCCATCCTCATCCGCGGAGAGTGATATTTTTGACAGAACGCTGACACCGGTTGAGCTGGAATCACAACAGCTACTCATCGAACGGCAAATTGCTCAATTAACCTAATTCGGCGTTTCGCCGCCAGCCCCACGCAATCCATCGAATCGATCCGTCGAAAGTACTACCAGATAGAACATAAACTCTTGAGGCAAATAAAAGCAAAAGTGAGTTCTTAAGTGATACCATTAAAATCCTCGGGTACATAAACAAGGTGATCGGAAAAAAAAGATAATAATAAAACACAAAAATGCTCGTTGCTTTAATCTCTAGAGATAAAAACAGAAAATTGTCTTTGTGAAGCAACGACAACAAAAATCAAAAGCAAAAGTACAAAGGACATCAGAGGTGGAATGGCGAACCAATCAAACGGTCATATAACGCCGAATCGGGATCTGAGCTAGCGAGAGGGGAACAAATGTTTGCCATTCTTTTCTCCTGCCCACGATCGCATCATCCGGGGACCAATGGAATCCACTACACGATGGCATCTGCTGCTTCTGCTGCGAAGGAGGCTAAATTAGAGAAATATTTCCAATATACGATTGCTTTCCGTTGCTCGACGCTGTTTCGCTTCGTTGGTTTACAGCTATTCTTTTATTTGCTGTTTATGCTCCTGTTATTTGCTGTTGTTTTTTTTCTGATGTGTATCCCACGCAGCGATGATGGCTCGCTGCTTCCGTAGAGGAATTTTAGATTAAATTATTCGATTGGGTGGTTTCGCTTCGGTTGGCGCGAGAGCTCCCCGGGGTAGCGGAGTGGGGTGAAATTGGCAAAATTGATGAACCAATAAGGGAGATTGTTTCAAAAATTTCAGGGTAATAGAACTGTTACTGAATAACATGAGACTTTTGACGTAGAACTACGTCTTTCATTAAGGGTACCAAATCAGAAAACAGGTCACGTTTTTATGAAATAATATTGACGTTAATAACTATTTTTGACGCGAACAGATTTCAGCGATTTACATACCAAACGAATCGAAAACTCCCTAAGATTTGTTTGATATGCTATACATTACAATCCCATAGTCTTTATATGTTTTAAATTGATGAAAATTGGAAGCATTTCCATTTCCCCATACATTTGTTCTGTCCATTTGGTACTTTCCCGAACAGAGCTGTCAATAACGAGCAACTTATCGACAAGCAACGAAGGGGAAATCGGTAGATGTAAAATCTCCGTGAATAAAGGAAAAGAAGAAGAACGAAGGGGAATATTTACCTAGAGTATAAACAGTGGATCTCGCTGAGGAAAACTTTCATTCTTCGTGGAGAAATCGACTGAACATCGTTGCTGGGAGAGCTGGAAGGCGAGGGATCGAATGCCTTTCTAAAGGCAATGGGGATTCCAAGCAGTTAACATTGTTTGTTTTCTGTCATCAATGCATTGAACTGACGCTATGGTGAAGCAGGTGTTAAGGTTGTGCACCAAAAAAATATTTGGGGAATACCAAGTTATTCAATAAGTTATATTAAGTTATAAATTTATTTGGGCTCGCGTGCCAGTCACAAAACTGCTTTCAACTAGGATTGCATTTGATAGAGTTTATTTCGTTTATTTAGTCACTAAGAAAGTAAATGGCGTTCTGAATTTTGTATGTGATTTGGTTTCGCTTGCCAGTAGCAAAACTTTCTCCACTAAAGATGACAGCTGCGCTTATCCTGAGCATGTATTGTTCTGCGAGCACAAGAATGAATCATCAAATGATTATCGTCAAATTCTACAGTAAAAAACATTTTAGGGCGACCAAACTGGTGTAATGGTTATTTCAAAATTTTCGTAGCGTTTTAAAATAATATCCGCAGTTATAAACAAGCGACTTGAATTAAACTATAGCGTAGTTTGTT
The DNA here is from genome assembly GCF_029784135.1 of Toxorhynchites rutilus septentrionalis. Taxonomy (NCBI): domain Eukaryota; kingdom Metazoa; phylum Arthropoda; class Insecta; order Diptera; family Culicidae; genus Toxorhynchites; species Toxorhynchites rutilus. Next base: position 40,702,499 of record NC_073744.1, read on the forward strand.
GAAAAACACATCTCACTTTCGAAGAAACACTATATCTAATAAATATTGTGAGGCCATCACGATGTGTTTGTAAACAATTCCATTTTCAACCGTTCCTTGTGAGAACACAAGTGTGTAGAAGTAGAAATCAACTGTGGCACATGAGTTGGCTCATTATTTCTATACTTGAACATTTGCATAGTTCTATATCATATTGGCAGAGCGGCCAGATTAAATAATTGTAAACTATTAATATGATTAGTAATGTATCACTACAACAACATGTTGTCTTTCGACCACTTAGGATAATTTAGACGAATAAAATATAGAGGATGAACTGCAAAAGTTTAAAGCCTCTTAAAAACAAAGAAAGAAAGAAAGAAAGAATAAAATATAATCAGTTGAAAACCAATTTACGATTGTGTGTTCATTATAGTGGTTAACTATAATTCAAGGTGGAAATCTCAACAAGTTTTACGTCAACAATGCGGTCGTGTATTGAACACAACCTCCTATAACTTTTTTTTTAATGTTCGAACGTATGAGAGGTGTGGTTATGTACACTTGTAAGACTCCTAAAATTCCGGCTGTACATGAAACCGTAGTTTTGTAATAGATTGCTCCAACTGTCATACACAAACCTTTTCTAAGTTTCACTGAATTACGTTAAAAATATATAAAATCATGTTAGGCATTCGTCCTCAAGATAAGTTCATTTGTAGAGGACATCAGACTAAAAGCGACACCATAAGGTCTTCCATATATTCTCGAGACCTCCCATGGTCTCATACTCTTCATAAAACATTCTTCAGAATCTGTTGATCATTTTTTGAGTTGAGCTAGGATTTCGATAGAATATCAAAGAAATTCATGTAAACGCAGTTAGAGAAACTTAGTTAAATTTACCAAACTAGCCGAGCCCCGGGCCTTTTGAACCACAACTTGATTTGGGGAGAGCTAGGAACATACTGCCTAATTTTACTTTCTTTTCTCATTCCCATAGTGGTAGTAGACTGGGCGATAATTTAACACTCAGACTACAGAACTCGGCTAGCTAGCACATCCCTATGTGCAACACACAATCAACTAGAATGTGATACAATCTCTTTCAGGCCTTCAGAGATTTATTCTGTTTTACATTCATGTATTTCGACCACAGAAAAAGCTGTTTACTGATCACATATTGAACTCTACAGCTCTCGCTGCTGATTTCGGTTTAGAAATCTCAGCCAGCAGCTATCTTTTTCTTATTGAGGGGGTGTTTCACATCGTCTACGAATATCTCATGAGAATCTTGATTCTTAAGATCAAGCAGGTGTCGGACAAACTCTTGCTCCTGGTCCCGTGTAGAAACAGCCAAAACCTCTGTGCGTTTTTTTCGTTTCAAATTTTTTTGTTATTTTTTGTCTCTAGCCTTCAAGAAAACCCATTTGGAAAGCTGAACTTGGCCTTTAGAAAGGCTATTTGGTGAGTTTCGACGCCGTTGCGGTTTACTAGCAAGTTGGTTGGGTGACGAATCGTGAATATTGATGTGTATGATTTGAGATTGCGAATGGCTTATTTATACTCAAAAATTTGAAAACGGGTGGATCCTAAATTGCAAAAAGTAAGGTGCATTTGCATTTCGAGTGAGCGATTTACGCGAGCCTAATTCGCAGTGGTGTATGAATATTGAACTACGCCGATACATTAGTCACTCGTTATTGACGGCATGGATGAGTAAGCACAAAGCAGGGAAAATTGGGATGCTTCTATTTTTCATGTATTTGAAGCGTGTACCAATTGAGGAATTTTGATGTAGCTATATTAGGGTGGCAATGGATTTATGGAAAAAAATTCCATCATCTAATTTCAAAAACCAATCATGTACATTTTGTTTATTGACCCAAAAAATAATCTGTGCAAGTTTCAGCTCAATCGGATATGATTTAGGGGTGCCTCAAAGGGCACCCCTCAAGTTTTGATTTTTTCATTCTCGAATATCATCCAAGAGAAGAGGAAATTTGGAAAATCGATTTTTTTTTCGATGCCAAATGACTTAAAAACGCATGAAACGTCGAAATATGGTGTAATCTCGAAAAAAAAATTTTGGGCCTTTTGGGCCTAAGAGGCAGTGAAGGTATGGAAAAAAATTATCGAATTTAAAGAACCGACCATGTACATTTTGTTTATTGGATCAAAAAAATTACCTCTGCAAAATTTCAGCTCAATCAGACATGATTTAGGGGTGCCTCAAATCACTCAAAGTTTGGATTTTTTTGGACATTCAGACTAAGTCCCAAAAATTCGATTTTAGACCAAATTTTTTTTCGAGATAACACCAGATCTGAATGTTTTATGCATTTTTAAGTCATTTGGCATCGAAAAAAATTTCGTTTTTCAAAATTTCCTTTCTTCCCCCTTGGAAGATTTTCGAGGATCAAAAAATAAAAAATTAGCACTTTGAGGCACCCCCAAACCATGTCCGATTGAGCTGAAACTTTGCACAGGTCATTTTTTTTTGGACCAATAAACAAAATGTACATGGTCGGTTTTTGAAATTTGACATGACCATTTTCGCTGTCGACCTAATCTATATATGTAATAATTGTAATTGTAATAATTGTATTTATGTCTGTCTTTCTGATTCTGATAGACTTTTAGGGGACACGAAACGTTTCTATGGTGGATAAACACACCCTCTCTAATGAAGCATAAATTTCTGCATAACTCAAGAACTAATCAAGCAAATAGAGCCTAACTTAGCATGTGAAGATTTTAGGGGGCAAGAAACGTTTCTATGATAAATAGACACTCCTCCCCCCTCTTCAAGGTCATACAAATGAAGCGTAAATTTCTGCAAAACTCAAGAACTAATCAAGCAAATGGAACCAAATTTAGCATCTGGGGATTTCAGGAGGCAAGAAACGTTTCTAAGGTGTTCCAGCACTTCTCCCACCTCTCTAAAGGGGGGCTTCCATTCGAATGAAACGCAAATTTCTGCATAACTCGGGAACTAATAAAGTGAATGGAGCCATATTTGGGATGTAAGATTTTTGGCTACGAGAAATGTTTCTATGATGGTATGATACCCCTCCCTCTTCTGAAATGGTCCTGTAAAAATAATACACATATTTCAACCAAACATGACAATTGAACATTTTCGGAAAACTCTGAAGGAAAGTGGGAAAATTCGAAAAATTCAATTTGCATATGTTCTACAATTACATAGTGACATGCGTTGTTAGTCCATTTGATGTTCGCGCTAACGAAAGTGGGAATGTATTTTCATGTGATCAAACGCACTGCTACATCTTCTTCTATCTATATAAATAAAAATGGATCGCCGAATGTGTTGATAAGAGCAAAGGTAATCTTAAAGGGTAGATTAGAAGATCAATCAATGAACAGTTCTGCGATTGGACCCATGAAAATTCGCTTACAAAGAAAACGTGAATGTGATAACGAGAAATAAATTTTGGGCGGGACGAAGTTTGCCGTTTGTCAGCTAGAAGCATATAAAACAAATCTTAAAGTTTTTCAATTCTATTGTTATACAAATTAGCGAATTTTGTTCGTAGCGAAAGCAGTTAATAACGATCACATTATTTCCTAAAAACGTCACCTTTGGCTAAAAAGCATAGTTTAAACCTTCTTAAAGCCAAATAGAAAAAGAAGAAGATCGTTAAAGCATATCTTCAGTCATTTGATTGCGATAAAAGTTTTGAAGAAAATTGAGCTCAAAACATCAATCAAAATATGACGAACGGTCTCGTGAAAGATATTTAATTCATGGGCTAATGTACATGTATGCAATGTAATATAATGTAAAACGAAACACACTTTATTACTAAATTTACATTTGGTGTTTACGATCCAAATTTGTATTACGAATTTAAATCTGACTCTGAATTAGAAAACTAAAACTGCTCATTTTCAATACAGGTCGGACTCGATTATATCCAGACTCGATTATATGTGATTCGATTATATACAAATTTGGACTCGATTATATACAGTTTGGAAAGAAATATTTTTTTATTTTTTAAATATGGCTTATTTCAAGAATAAATGTAACCTTTCAACGTTAAGGTGAAGTTTAAGTAGCTATTACTTGAAGAGTGGGGTAAAAATCGTGATTTTTGAAGGTTTTGCTTGAATTTTCACCAGGAATTGTTTATATCGGTATTACAGCCAAATGAAGAAAGATAGAAGTTGGGCGTCAAGTAACAAATCGTAGAGCGGTTAAAGAACTTCAATTTAATTGATAGAAACAATCTAGTTTAATATAAATTTTTAGGATAAAATTAATAATAACACATAAAAAATTATTAACTTTTAAGTTTTTCACTTCCAAAATGTTATTAAAATCCACTAATTTAGTTGTTCCACTACTATATCCTGTACTAATTTTTTTCATCTTTCAAATGAAAGCATCATAATCTTCTTCTGTAGCGTACTTTGTAATGTAGAGCCAGTTTGAGGCAACAGAGTCCGAAACAGAAAAAAAGTTCTATAACTCTTTCATTGTTGAAATTCGAACATATGCGTAAGAGATTTTTTTTTCATCAAATATGATCGCCTATCACCTCCTGAGATAATCTTCATAAATTTATTTTTTTCATGTGAGAAAGGTGCTTTCTGACTTTAAGGGGGTGAATCAAAAATCAAATTCCTCTTTCATTTTCAAAAAACCAAAAATACATGCAAAAAAAAAACAAATAATAAAATTAAATAATAATAAATATTCGTTTTAATGCCATAAAATATTATCTGTGAGCTAACCGTTATAGAAATGCGACTTGGAAAAATTCCAATGATGGCTGACCATCAGCATTCGTCGAGGTCAATTGCGCAAGATGGTCTGAGCACAATGAGGTACATATAGAGGTGGAGTAGTAGGCGAATTATATATCTGTATTGGCAAGCAAAAGTGTCGTAATTCTTTGCATTCAAAATGGAATTTATATGGAAGAAACAAAACAATGTTGAAATTTCTCACGGTTGCATGATAATTTGAGCCAAAATTCTCATGAAATCATTCAACTGTTTGTTTTTTTTAACAGATGACGATTGTATCGTGGCTTATCGCGATTATTTATGCGGTGAATAGGTCCAGAGAGCAATCGTATGTTTAGTTCTTGAAATCAGTAGCATTTTCGGTGAATTATTGATTAATTGTCGATTATTTTCTCACAACATATACACCGACACTGAAAGCCTTCAAAACATCAACTTCGTAACGTTAAAATAATGAAAGTTCGTTTGTTTCTATGAACGTGGGGGAGTGAAAATGGCACATGGGAATATCACTTTTATCCGTCTTTTTCGACGTGATTTCACAAATATTCAACGCACACTATCACATTATCCTCATATTCAGCGGGAACTCTTAAAAAAATGTACGTTTTTAATTGATAAATTACTTCCTGAAAATAGCATTTTCACATGGATGCGGTGGGCAATCAAAGATAAACACAACGACTGACGTCACTATTTGAGAAATAGTTAGGTCGCTCAAAACTCTACCATCTTCATTGCCTGTTTTCCAGGACATTGGTCTGAGCATGTAAATTTATATCGACTATTATCTGCTTGTTAATCGGTGGATAATAAAATTAATCGACTTTGAGTAGAGGAATTGTGCAGTTTTTAGATATAATTTTGTTTTATTGCACATTAAGTTGACCTTGTTGACCCAGTTGTGAAAACGAAAAGAGAGCAATTATATGCTTATTTCTTTTATTCTCGTAGTTAAATCGATAATTTTCACTCAACGGTTTTCGACCCAATCCGCTCTGTAATTCCACACCTCCTACAGCAATCACCTCAACAACAGGGCCGCAAACTCGTTGTAATTGATCTTCCCATCTTCGTCCACGTCTGCTTCCCGAAGCAGGTTCGCAAACTCGTCATCGGACAGCCCTTCCCCAAAGTTTTGCATCACTGCTGACAGCTCGTCCACAGTCAGAAAGCCATCGCCATTTTTGTCAAACACCTTGAACGCCTGCCGCAACTCGTCCTCGGAGGGTTCCTCCCGGCACATCCGTGCCATCAGAACCATAAACTCGTTCAGTTCGATCGTTCCGCTGCCATCCAAGTCCACCTCGTGAATCATCTGCTCCATCTCCTCCTTGGATGGGTTCAACCCGAGTGCTTGCGTAATGAGTCCCAGCTCTGAGGTCGTAATCGAACCATTGCCATCCGTATCAAACTTTTCGAACATTTGTTTGAACTGATTTTCTTGTTGCTCTGAGAGGGAGTAGGCAGACATTTTCACTGGTGTGTTGTTTGTTATTTCACTCTTAATTTGGATTTTTTCTAAAATTTACACAGAATTTAGTTTATGTGCAGCCTTCCAAATAACAGTTACAGTTTTGTCAAATAGATAGTTTGTTCATGGCATGCCTAGTTATTTTCAACAGCGAAGATTCTATAAGGTAAAACTCCTATTCGCGTCTAAGCAGTTGAGCGGAATAATCTGTTTTTATGAAGCAAAATATGATGGTGGTTTTTCCGGAGAAACCAATATAATTGATAGATATAAAAGAACGTATGAAGAAAAATCAGCTTTCCTATCTATATATATAAAAATGGAGTGATGTCTGTCTGTCTGATTCTTATGGACTCGGAAAATACTGAGCCGATCGACATGAAAATGGTATGTAGGGGTTTTTGGGGCCGGTGAAGGTTTTCGTGACAGTTTGAGACCCCTCCTCCCTCTCTAAGGGGGGCCGCCATACAAATGAAACATTTCCGCATAATTCAAAAACTATTCAAGCAAACGGAACCAAATTTGGAAAGGAGATGGGGTCCCATGAAAATAATGCACATATTTCAACCAAACATATTCCAACACAATATGACGATTGAAAATTTTCGGAAAACTCTGAAGGAAAATGGGAAAATTCTAAAAATTCAATTCGCATGTGTTCTACCACTACTATTGACAAGCGTAGTTAGTCCATTTGATGTTTGCGGTAACGAAATTGATCTTCGTTCGAAAGTGAAAATGGATTTTAATGTGATAAAACGCACTCCTACATCGTCTTTTATCTAAATAATTAAAAATGGATCGCTGAATGTGTTAATAAGAGGAAATCTCGAGAAAGGAATTGTCTGGTTTAGGGATGTCTTTATTCTATCATATTTTCTGTATCAAACATTTATTCCATGTAACGGAGAAACATGTTATTTGCAAATGGATGAAAAGTCTTGCACGAGAATTGTGTCTGAAAATAATCTGATATTATAATGTCGTGTTTTGGTAGAAGTACTGACATTTTATAGTAAACATAATTTCAAAGGGTAGAATAGAAGATCAATCAATGAACAGTTCTGCGATTTCCGAATTTACAATTGCTTTAAGCGTGCTAATGAGGGTGCACTCATTTCACTGCAACTCAAAACTAAGAGGTGGAACGATCAAAATTTTTCGAAGAAAAATCCTCTTGTTTTCCTTTTAGTAGTTCAATTAAAGTTCTCGATGTAATGCGTTCTAATTCAGTAAATTGCACTGAATTAACACAAACGTAAACAATTGACGAGTTGGATTTACAAACAGATGGCGCAGCGAGATGTTTTGTTTTTTTTTTTTGGTATGAAATTCGCTCAAATTTTTTTATAAAAATCAGAATTTATCTTCAAATTTCCCGGTTTCACGTATTCTTTCTACGCTAAAATGGTTAGAAAATCGCCATTTTACGATGTGGTGTGTATACTTTGAAGATCATATTTTTTTCAACTAGGTAAACGATGAGTAGCATGTGTTGCGCTAAAAATGCTAAAATGAATCTAAACAGAAATAAAATAAATAATCACGATCGAATCTTGCTTTTAAGTGCGTAGAATTGACGAATTTACGCAAAGCTGAATCAGCTCATGCGACATCTACATTAGAGCTCAGAACCACAAAAGTGAGGGTGTATGTTTATTTTACGCTCTGAAAAGCAAGTTTCGGTGGCGATTATTCATTTTGTTTCAATTTAGATTAATTTCAGCCATTGAATGTCGTCAGTATATGGTAAGAAAGTTGGAGTTTGTATATTCATGATGATTCAACACGCGATTTGACCAAAGTCATAGATAATCTTCGAAAATTTTAAGTTTGATAAAGCATACCGGTTATTGATACCATGAATAATTGCGATGAAATCGATATCATATCAAATTGGCTGATATCATTGATTATGTAGGGGCCGATATGAGAAGGATTTGCAGTATTTTTAGCGCAAAACACCCTATGCATCGTTTACTTAGTTGAAAAAAATTAAAGTTACAATACTTATAACAAGCCATTCCTCGTAATATACATAGCACATTGTAAAATGATGATTTTCTAACTTTTTCAGCGTGGAAAGAATACATGAAACCGGGAAATTTGAAGATAAGTTCAGATTTTTTCTAGAAAATTTGAACGAATTTCATACCAAAAAAACAAAACATCCTCATTTTACTCGCTGCGTCATCTGGGAATAAATCCAACGTAAATTCGTCAATAAACAAACATCATTTTTGCGGTTCTGAGCTCTAATGTAGGTGTCGTATGAACAGATTCAGCTTCGCGTGAATTCGCGACTACGAAGCTGAATTTGACAGCTTGCGTGCGTGAAGCGAATGTCAACAAAGAATTGCAAAAAGAACGTGATTTTTAAATGCACCGTTTTTAACGTTTTTTGCAGAAATTTTCGTAATGGTGAGTATGTATCGAAAGAACTATCCTCTAGGATGCTAATTTAGTTAAATCACATAAATTTACTGCAGGGGAAAACGTTTTCTTACCGCATCCAAAGGACACTGTCTTTACTGATGAAAAAGTAAACAAACTTTCAGGATACTAAATTTTAATAAAAATTAATAATTGTGTGCAGAATTTATCTTCCAAACGGTTGGAAAATGAGTTTTCCTTATGCAGTGAAAAAAAACTTTGCCGTAGCTTAAGCTGAATTTAACTTATAAGTGTTTTTCTGTGACCTTGTTTCATGCATTATCAGTGGACATCTTTTAATAGTTGGTGTTGAAGAAGTTCACGATGAAGGCTTCAGTATTTTCTCGTCCTGCCTCCAGTCATCATCTCCAAGCTCGGAACCCCATACAATAAAAATTCGTACGAAAATCTCCTTCTCCAAATGGTTGTTTTCGTGTTCCTGTAAAGCTGGCAAAGGGAAGTGCAAACACGTCATGGCTGTTTTGTATCATTTGCTTAAGTATGTTTTATTTTATTTCTTTATTATTGCACATTTTGCACCAAGTTGGACTGTTTCACACTTTTTCAAAAGTGCGAAAATGTGAATAAAAGTGCGACCTTGCATCAAATCGATTTGCTGTCTTCAGCGCACTTATTCGTTATCAATCGAAGAATAAGTGCGCTGAAGACACCAACATGATTCGATGTTAGAGCGCACTTTTATTCGTATTTTCGCACTTATGGAAAAGGCTTAAACAGTCCAACTTGGTGCAAAATGCGCAATAACATGTTTTGATTCATAAGTAATTAACTCGCCTCTGATGGCAAGATCTGAAAGGTTTGGTGTATCATGTCTCTGGTCCATCACTGCCCCAACTTTGGCACGGTTTGCAGCACGTTCAGCACGGCCCTCAATAAGTCTTTTCCTGGCCCCTGGAGGTTGTGGCAAATTCATGTCGGGAACTGCTGATGGCCTAAGAATTAAGCGATCAGTGGCACGGCTTGTTGCTATAAAAAGTAAAATAATAATAAAAAAAAATTATAAGGCGTGTATTACACTTCATACTTGGAGAGTAGAAGTTCGACACTGAAATGGAGGCTACAAATACGGGAGGTTTTTGTAGGTTCTATCTTTAGCCGTAGTCGTTGGATCCAGTCTAGATACCGCGATTTGTCCGTTTTCGGAGGGAAGGCACACAAACAATACGGCTTTTGAATTTTGCAGATGGTTCGGAGTCAGCTTCAAGCAAATTTCGTCCGACTTGCATGTTCTCCGGGCAATTTGCGCAGCTTTTGACGTCCATATTTCACGCGTTCTAAGGAAAATATTTTGAAAAATATTAGAGCACTGATTGAATAGAAGCCAGATCTTTGTATTTTAGGTATTTTATGAACACTAAGCGGATATTTTTATATCAAATTTCATTAATTCGGTTTACCTCTCTCGCAGGTAGATTGGCAGAGGGTGTACTTCAACGGATTTTTTTCACTACTAAATGACAATAAATTTTGGTTCGGAGCATCGGAATAGCTAAGAAAAACTATGTTTCAACAATTTCCACTAATTGTAAGATAAACACGGTACAAGTTTTCGAGAAATCAGTATATTAATTACAGAGAAAATATGCAACGGTTTGTTTACATATTTTTCACTCACACGCAAAACTTTCATAGGTGGCGACACCGTACCTTCGATGACGCGAATTCGTCAATGTCGTCAACCGTTTGAGAGCTGTCAAAGCTGTTCAATAGTTGCATTATCCAGATTGAGATGGCGCGTCTCGTACTTTCACACATGGGGATTCTCAACATAAAAAGCTACAAGAAGCATGCAATCCAATGTTTAAGAAAATCAGTGTATTCCAGCGGTCTTCAGAATTCGATGCCTAAACTTGAGAACTGAATTTAACTTTTGCATCAGCTGCCAAACGGGTATCTGGCTTCGAAGAATCTACGGAAATTAAGTTCTTTTCAACGTTTCCTGGCCCATAATTGGTTTCCTCCTCAGCGAGCTATTTGACTCCTCTAATCTCACTGCCTAATCTTGGCCTTTTCCGGGGAACGGCATTTGAGAACAAACGAAAAGGCCAACCTTGCCCAGAATGGCATCATCTGTCTTCTCGTTAATTACAGGTTGTTTGATTTTTGATAAATTAGCTTTTTTGTGGAAGTTTCCCAGAGACACCGTTTCTCCGCGAAATGGTTGCGGTCGGTTGGTCGGGTGCCGGTGGAACCAAACGTAAAGTTTCCCAGCATCTGTCCTTCTAATGTCAACTTACACCGTTTCTTCGCAGAGGTGAGTGAAAATCGATACGACGACACCGACTGTCTTCCAGCTTTTTTTTTCTTTCCCCCGGTTTCAAAAAGGTATAAAAGACAGCTCTTCTGCGATTCTTAATTTTCATATCAAAAAGTAATTAACTCAAATGCTTATTTACATTTTCTTTCTTTCGCAAAGCCAAGTGGAGCTTCCCGGTTTATGTCTTCTGCAGACGGAATAAGTCCTTCTCCCATCCCATCCGTCGTTTCGGTTCGAGCGGGTGCGGACGAAAAAAAAGTCTTTTCAGCGAAGCGCTGTTGCCGGTGTAGGCACGGAAAAGTCTTTCGTTCCTCACTTGGGAAAATTTCATTTATTTTGTTTTGCCTCTATCTCTCTCACTCCCTGTGTTTCTGGTACTTCCCGGTTCGCTATCTCTCTTACCCTCCGACCCAGCAGAGCAGAACAGCTCTAGCAGAATTAAAAATAATCCTTCACAGTAGGGGGCTTGAAGTGAAATAATTACGAGTTCCCAACCAGCACTCGGGTACGAGAGCCCACCTCCCATCTGTGGGATGTGAGTGTGTGTGTGTGTGTTTGAAGATGACTCTTTATCCCTCATGCTAATTCTTTTGTCACGAGTGTTGCTCGAAACAAGACAGTGATTGGATTGGGAAGCATCCTTGGATCATAATTTTATTTTTAATTAGGAAATTTTCACCCGATTCGATTGGAATCATTCGATGCTCGATGCTCCACATCGACCAAAACTTGAAAGGACACATCGCAATGTGGAAAACAGAAATAGCGAAACCTTCTAGCCTTCTGGCCGAAGCTATTCCAACAGTCAAGAACGAAACTATGCAGTAAAGTTCAAAGGAACAGAATTTCTTTCTCGGTGGGCGAGCTCACATGGCAACTGGTCGGTCAGCTTGGGAAATTGTGCCAGGAAATCAGCATCCTCGCCGGATACGGACAAAGAGATAAAGTTGCGACAGGAAGAAACACACAGAAATGCAACTGAAACATAATATAATTAAATTCGTACTATCAGACTGGAATTGTGTTCGTTTGCTGAGTTGGTGTCACCGATTCGGAGGGGAATGGACAAAGCATTTTTCCAAATTGAATTGTGGTGTTGGAAAATATTGAGAGAGATTGACCCCACTTTAATCTCAATCTCAATCTCAATTTGAACTATTTTTTTGTTGGAAAATGACAATCTGGGGCATATCAAACAATAATTTGACAAAAGAATCTTTAAAATCCATTCGCAACTATCAATTTGTTTTAATTATTGGATCACTATAAATAACCTGTATCACAGTTCAAAAAAAAATAATAATACCTTCATCCCATTTCAACTCAAAACATTTGTGGAAAAACATTGGAGTGAAAGTACACTCAAATGAATAATTTGTAAATATGACCTATTGAGTGATAAAAATAATTAATTCGTTAGTCATTTTCTGCCGCAGTAATTATTTGCTCATTCTACGAGATAAATGGTGGACACACATATCAAGCGGATCTACGATTTATCAGACCAGTGTTGGCCTAGCATATATGTTTCATAGCTATCGGACGCGTTTAAGTTATATTCAGGGTGTTGGGTAGCTAATCCGAAATATTTCAGGAGGTGATAGAAGATCATGTTTGATGAAGAAAATCCTCCTACGCGTATGGTCAAATAACAATTATGACAAAGATATTGAATTTTTCTTGAGTCAATTTATTTCAATATATATTTCAATTTCAGTTAAGTTATCGATATATCGGCATGGTTATTACAAACTGCTGTCAACTAAATGATGCGCGGTCAACCCGAATCGCTATTGCCAGAACTTTGCGCGATCATCACGGGCTGTATCAACAAAATTTTGAACCGCCATCGACAGAATCCTTGTCAGTCATCCCGAGTCGTTATCGACAAAATCCTGAACTGTCATCCCGAGTCCCTTTCGGCAGAAAACTGTACGGTCATTGCGAGCCGTTAACGTAAAAATCCTGCGCGGTCATCCCAATTCGCTCTGACACGTTCAACACGAGCTACTTTCGACAGAAACATGCGCGGTCATGTAACGCATCAAGTACGTACATACAAGATGGGATATTTCAGTGAAACATAACGGGCGATATTGGTGCTACGGACCAAGCCAAACAAATAGAAATGCACACACAATTTTCAATTTCAACACTATATTTATGAAAGTTGAACTACATATTAACACATTTCCAAACCGAAAAAAATGCAATCTTGGGTCTGAAGCCGCACCCGAACAAAAAAAAATGTGCTGCTATATATTTCCATACATATTGTCACTTACCTCTTCTAACAGGAACAATTACCTGTGTAGGGTCTGATCCCTCGGTGAGTCCTACCTAAATGCAATAAAATGTGGAAAAGAAACACGATGATCTGACAAATTTTAGGTGAGTGTGAAACGGTACGGTCGTGCGGCTGTATCGCGGTGTGGAGTCGGTATTAGTGAATCGTTGAATATAAACATTTTTATTACTGAACAAAGTTTAATTTTTATTTATCCGGAACAGGACATCAGTTGAACCAACACAAAACAACAATCACAACAGAAACAATGAAAAGCAAATTGGCTTGTTATTGTTTAGGAACGAATGGAAACGGATTCGCTATACAGTGAGCAATTCTCGCGTTACTTTTGAAAAGGTCCTATGTAACAAATCAATCAAAATACAACTAAATGTACTTTGTACAATTCAGCGAGTGTTAACAATAAGACTCTGCCTTTAGCACGAAGTGCATGTATCTAGATTGTTCTTCAGAAGTTATTTTTAAATTCTTACCATGAAACGTAATTTCTCCAATGTACAAACGCGGTCAGCCAGAACGACCAGTGTACCATTTTTCGCTCTGAGGCATCAGCTTCAAACTTAAATCATGGAACAACAGTTACGATTGGTTTTTCAGCGTTACTATTGACAGCTAGTGGTGAAAGTAGTTGCAAAGATCGAATCTTTTGAAAATAATTCGAGGAACAATACTACGATCTTCCTTTTCGTGTTTCTCGAGTTAACATAAGTGTTACATAGGACCTTTTCAAAAGTTAAGCGAGAATTGTTTATTGACGAATCTACGTTCGATTTCCAACCAGATGGCGCAACGAGTAAAATGACGATGTTTTGTTTTTGTTTGGTTTGAAGTCCATATTTTTTTTGAGAAAAATCAGGATTTTTCTTCAAATTTCCCGGTTTCAAGTAGTCTCTCTGCGTTGGGAAGGTTAGAAAATCATCAATCTTATTGTTTCATTCGTAACATATAAATAATGGGATGATACAAGTGTTGTAATTTACAATTTTTGTACTGGGCTAACGCGCTTCAAATACTGCACATCCTTTTCGTATCGACCGCACGGAATCCTTTGTATAATCAATAATATCAACAAACTTAATATGACATTGATTGCATCGCTATTATCCACAGCATGAGCTTCTGAATAATTTCTGGAAGTTAGTACTCATAACCTGTATGCAATAATTAACTTGAAAATTTCGAAGATTATTTATGACTATGGTCCAATCGCCTGTTGAAACCATTGTAAATATACAAACATTCAACTTTCTTACCATTTACTGACGACATTTGTTGGTTAATATGAAATTAAATAGAAACTCATTAAAAAATAATCACGACCGAATCTTGCTTTAAGGTGAAGGTGGAAGCTAGCCATTGTAGTAGTATAGGTAAACCCACGTGTAAAAATGGGGTAATAGTGTTTGTGAGAGAAGAGCAAAGAACACGTAAATAGATCAATTTACTTGTCATACTGTGTGGCGCTTCATTGACATGAGTCTTTGAATACATTTGAAAAAAAAAAAAAACAATTCAATACTAAAGTAAAATGTATGAACGATATGTTCCGATGAACAATTGCAAATATAAATATATATATATATATATATATATATAGAAGGTGCATTTGCATATGAAGTAAAATTCTGATTATACGCGAGCGTACCATTTATAACACATGCGAATTGGGGCTCTTTTTGTATCAACAAGTTCTTCCGCATAGTAACTCGATGTTGATAATTCCTTAATATTTTCCTTCGTTATATTATATTAATTCGTTTATTTTTACAGGCTCAGTTACTTAAGTTTAAAGGAGAAGGAGCCGAATTCTTAAATATAATTTTAAAACTATATATATATATATATATATATATATATATATATATATATATATATATATATATATATATATATATATATATATATATATATATATATATATATATATATATAAACAATTTTCTTACATCTATGGTTAGTAAGGTGGAAAACCGATTACTCGCGGTGTACTCGAGTTTAGGAGGGTGACATATTTTTAAGAGAAGGATGGGATATAAGGAAATTGTAACAATGTTGATGAACACTCATTTCATAAATCTATTCGTATATCTATAGTGTATTTACATTTCAACTTATTCTACTATTTATAGCAAGGGGACGAATTATCCGCAAAGGAAGGAAAGGAGGGTATAAGGATGTAGGGACAATCACACACGAAGATCTATAGCTTTAAGGAAAACATATATATGGGACATGTAATCAAGGTCTAACCGAGCCAACACATCTTTCACCGGCACATTGGGCTGTCTTCCTCGGGCCCGAAGGGAGTTTTCTAAATTCGATCTGGCGACCAGATACACCGCGCACGACCAAACAATGTGCTCGATGTCATGATAACCTTGGCCACAAACGCAGAGATTGCTGCTGGCAAGATTGAAACGAAAGAGTAGTGCATCTAACGAACAGTGATTGGACATGAGTCGGGAGAAGGTGCGAATAAAGTCCCGACTCAAGTCTAGACTTTTGAACCACGGTTTGAGGCTAACCTTAGGGATAATCGAGTGAAACCACCGGCCCAATTCATCTTCATTCCACTTGCGTTGCCAGTTTGCGATGGTATTTTTGCGGACTAAAGAATAAAATTCATTGAAGGCGATTTGACGCTGATAAATATCGCCTTCAATTGCACCTACCTTTGCTAATGAGTCAGCCCTCTCATAACCCGGAATGGAGCAATGTGAAGGGACCCAGATAAAGGTAATAACATAACAGCGTCTGGATAAAGCACTCAAAATTTCTCGTATTCTCTCAAGGAAGTACGGCGAGTGCTTTTCCGGCCTCACTGAACGGATAGCTTCGACAGAGCTAAGACTATCCGTTACAATGTAATAGTGTTCAACAGGTCGTGAGGCGACGCTGTCCAGCGCCCAGTATATCGCTGCCAATTCAGCAATATACACTGAGCAAGGATTCTGAAGACTGTGTGAGGTGCTAAAAAATTCGTTGAACACTCCAAATCCTGTGGACTCGTTTATAGTGGACCCATCAGTAAAGTACATATTATCACAATTGATACCCCCATACTTTTCATCGAAGATCGTTGGAGCGATCCTCGAGCGTTGGTAATCTGAATATCCATGGATATCTTGCTTCATGGACAGATCAAAATGCACAGAGGAATTGATGTAGTCAGGGAAACAAACACGGTTGGGAATATACGAAGAAGGATCAACCTGCATGGAGATGAATTCATGATATGAACTCATGAATCCGGAGTGGAAATTTAGCTCGATCAGCAGCTAAAAATTTCCGATCACCAATGGGTTCATGACCTTACACCGGATGAAGAACCGAAGAGATAATAATTTGAAGCGATCTTTTAGTGGGAGTAGGCCTGCCAAAACCTCGAGACTCATGGTATGCGTTGAGGGCATACATCCCAACGCTATACGGAGACAAAGATACTGAATTCGCTCGAGTTTAATGAGGTGTGTTTTGGCAGCTGATTGAAAACAGAAACTGCCATACTCCATCACTGAGAGAATAGTTGTTCGATACAACATTATAAGATCTTCTGGGTGGGCTCCCCACCAGGTGCCGGTAATTGTACGGAGAAAGTTTATTCTTTGTTGGCATTTTTTACTCAGATACCTAATATGGGCCCCCCAAGTACATTTGGAGTCGAACCAGACCCCAAGATACTTGAATGACATAGCATGAGTGATCGGTTTACCCAAAAGTTGAAGCTTTGGTTTTGCTGGTCTATGCTCCCTAGAAAAAACCACCATCTCTGTTTTCTCCGTGGAGAATTCGATCCCTAGCCCAATGGCCCAGGTTGAAAAATTGTTCAAAGTATCTTGTAAGGGTCCTTGCAGGTCGGATTCGTATGATCCTACGACAGACACCACTCCATCATCTGCAAGTTGTCTTAGGCTGCAATTTTGTGTAAGGCAATTGTCGATGTCGCTTACATAGAAGTTGTACAAAAGGGGGCTTAAACATGAGCCCTGGGGGAGGCCCATGTAAGAGACCCGACTTACTGCCGAATCTCCGTGAGAAAAGTTCAAATGTTTTTCACAAAGCAAGTTATATAACATATTATTCAATAGAGGCGGTAGACCCCGAGAGTGTAATTTGTCTGACAAAACCTCTATTGAAACAGAATCAAAGGCCCCCTTTATGTCCAAGAATACTGAAGCCATTTGTTTTTTTTCGGCGTAAGCCATTTGAATTTCTGAAGAAAGCAACGCAAGACAATCATTCGTCCCCTTGCCCCTGCGGAACCCATATTGTGTATCTGAGAGTAGGCCATTCGTTTCAACCCATCGATCAAGGCGAAACAAGATCATTTTCTCCAACAATTTCCGTATACAAGACAGCATTGCTATTGGGCGGTACGAATTGAAGTCGGACGCGGGTTTTCCGGGTTTTTGAATAGCTATAACTCGTACTTGCCTCCAATCTTCTGGAACAATATTATTCTCCAGAAACCGATTGAATAAATTCAACAAACGATGTTTCGCCACATCAGGGAGATTTTTCAGCAAGTGGAACTTAATTCTATCCGATCCCGGAGCAGAATTGTTACATGAAAGCAGAGCAAGAGAGAATTCTATCATCGAAAACTCGGAATCAAGATCGCACCTACCTTGTGGTATATCTCGAACAATGTTTTGCACAGGAGCGGAATCAGGACAAACCTTCCGTGCAAAATTAAAAATCCATCGATGTGAATATTCTTCGCTTTCATTCGTTGAAGAGCGATTTCTCATGTTTCGAGCCACTTTCCATAATTTTTTCATTGACGTTTCTCGTGACAAACCTCCCACGAAATTTCGCCAATAAGCACGTTTTTTCCCTTTGATTAAGTTTTTAAATTGATCTTCAAGGGCTAAATACGTTTGAAAATTTTCAGGGGTTCCACGTTTCCGAAAAGCTTTAAATGCATTCGATTTTTCTACATAAAGCTTGGAACATTGGCTATCCCACCATGGATTGGGAGGCCTTTGACGAAAAGTGGAGCCTGGGATGGGTTTCGTTTGAGCGCGAACCGCGCTGTCATAGATCAAACGAGAAAGGAAGTTATACTCCTCCAATGGAGGTAAACCATCTCTGGAATTGATGGCTAGAGCAATCGCGTCCGCATATTTTTTCCAGTCAATGTGTCTTGTGAGGTCATATGCCATGTTTATAGATTCAGAAGAATTCGACCCAATGGTGATGGAAATTTTGATTGGCAAGTGATCACTACCGTTGGGGTTCTGGATTACATTCCACTTGCAATCTAACGATAGTGAATTCGAGCAAAGCGAGAGGTCAAGAGCACTTGGGTTAGCAGGAGGTTTAGGTACACGTGTTGTTTCCCCAGTGTTCAAAACGGTCATATTGAAGCTGTTACAAAGGTCATATATCAACAATGAACGATTGTCGTCGTACTGTTCCCCCCAGGCAGTTCCGTGAGAGTTGAAGTCTCCCAAGATCAATCGTGGCTCAGGAAGGAGTGAGCACATGTCATCAAGTTGTTTGCGGCTAACCGCAGCTCTCGGAGGCCAATACAAGCTGACCATACAGAGGTCTTTGCCTCTGATGTTTGCAAGACAAGCAACAGCTTCGATCCCTCCAATAGGTGGAAGGTCAATTCTAAAAAATGAGTGGCACTTATTGATCCCCAAAAGCACCCCTCCGTATCTATCATCACGGTCCAAGCGTATAATATTAAAATCGTGGAAAGAGATATCATCTCGCGAAGAAAGCCAAGTTTCGGACAGAGCAAAAACAGCACAATTGAACTTATGAATTAAAAATTTGAATGTATCCAATTTAGGGATAAGACTACGACAATTCCACTGTAAAACAGTGATATCTCCGACCTCTCTATTTGAATTAGACATCAAGAGAGATAATCATTGCAAGGAGGGGCCATGTTTGCATCAATTGTTGCAAAATTGTCTTTAATACTGGAAGCATTGAGATGACAATGGTTCTGATGGAGTCGGAAACATTAAAACACTTGAATATTTGATTCAAAAGGTCAGACAACTTTATAAATCCCGATTGGGAAGTTGAACTGGACGGAAAAATAGGGACAGTTGGGGTTTTTGATGTCCCCTCGAGTGCTGGGTCGTTCGAAGATGAAATATTCCCACGGAAGCCAGGAGGAACCTGGTTTTGCTTGTCCGCTGCACTCGATTTTTTAGGCAAGCTAACAGAGGATATAACCGTGGGGACTTGTTCTTGAACTTTGGGAGTGGTCACATTTTTGCGCCGGGGATTCCCTTTGAAAATAAACGGTGTGCCCCCGCTAGCTGTGACCGCTTCCATTTCATCAACTGGCAACGTGGAAAAGGTATTGTGTGTTGAGATTGGTTGTTGTTGTTGTTGTTGGGTCAGTGGCGAAGCGCCCTTCAAAATTTCCGCAAATGTGCGCTTCGAGCGTTCCTTTAAAGAGCGCTTCTGTTTCTCCCAGCGACTCTTGTAATTTTCACAAACTGAGAGCTCGTGTGGGGATCCCCCGCAATATGGACATTTATGCTCAGTCGCACTGCAGGATTTCCCCTCATGTTGCTCTCCGCAAGTGGCACAGCGCTCCTTGTTGGCACAATAATCCGAAGTGTGACCAACTGACTTGCATTTGTTGCAAGTCATGGGCTTTGGCACGAAGAGTCGCACAGGTAGTCTCAATTTGTCCACCATAACGTAGTCAGGGAGGGCGGCACCAGCAAAGGTGACTCGAAAGGAGTCGGACGGCGTAAATTTAGTTTGGTCCCCATCATGGGAAAGTTTCCCGAGTTGGCGACAGTCCAAGATTTTCACTTCCATTGAGGGGAGTTTCTTGAACTTGCCTTTTCCTTCTGCTTTTATTTGTTCGCTCGTCAGACCCGTTTCAGTTATCACCCCCTCAATTTCTACGTTATGGGAGGGTATAAATGTTCGATATTCGAGAGTGAAATGTTGATCAGCAACAATCTCGTTTGCGTGTTTCCGGTCATTCACGACAACTCGCAATTTGTTCGGTCTAACCCTGCGAATTTCAGATACAGAAGTGTATCTGGCCAGATCTTTCATAATCTGAATCACGTTAAGGTTTTTTCCTTTCGGTTTTGGCCGGAGGAAAACAACCCACGGGCCAGTTCCAGGTGCATCTTCTGGATAAACTCTGACACGTGGAGCGGAGACAACAGAGGGGGAAGACGAGGACGAGTATGAGGATGAGGACGAGGACGAGGATTGGGTTGGATCGGAAGCATCAGAAGGGGGAAGCGAAATCGATGATGGGAGAGGGGGAGTGGAAGTAACAGTGGGTTGAGAAGGGAGGCTTGCAATTTTCTTAGAGGGGGGCTTGGTAGGATGAGCGAATTCGTCCCCAGAAGAATTATCTTCCTTATGAGGGACTCGTTTATGTTTTTTCCCAGATCTTGTATGAGATTCATTACAGAGATCTCCATCTCTGGAGATCCTCCACTATACTCCATTTTACAAAGATTTCTGTCTTATTTTTAATTTATTATTGATTTTAACAATAATCTCAAAAAAAAATAGCAAAAAAAAATTACAATAATTGATAATAATATTAAACAATGAACAAATGAATTGAATAATAATATTAATAATAAATATGTGTACCTTAATATAAAAGATTTTCCAATAATGCGCTCTACTGCCCTAATCAGGGAGAGACAGAGGCTACGCGCTACGGAGACAACACAATAGCGCAAGAATAGCTTACGGAGCCACGTGGTGATGAATCCCGTTTGCGACAGTCACGTGATGTCGATCCCGTTATGCCGAATCAGTTCAACAGCCGCAATCCGGTTCGCTGCAAGAGCGCTGGTTCCTTTGTTCCTTCGTTCCACTTAACAAAAGGTCAGGTCGAAAGCGGACAGCAATGACCTTCACTCGTACACGATTCACTCGTACCAATAGCACAATAGCAAAAGTGGCAACGCACAATACCGACACTGAACTTCACTCGTCAAGAGTTGGATAGCGAATGACCATTTTCCTTCGTTGATCGTATTGTTTTCACATATTCACATTGGAGAGCCTTAACCCTTCTCTTCGTTGGCCTAGGCATTTTGATTGATTGTAATACTTTTCCGTTTACTGTTTTTAAAAGCATAGGCAGCCGTGGCAGTGTTCCGAGCTCTGCAATACAGTTTTCTTATCCAATGTTAAAGTTGCTAAAACTTACATTATAGACCCATTAAACGTAAAAATTATTAAAAAAATCAGTGTCGAAAAATAACGATGCTTTCACCAATACAAACAAAACCATCACCGAAAATTGAAAAATGAAAATTTAACTTTCAGAGCACTAGCTCGAGTTTTCCGACGTTTTTCACTATACAGTGCGACAGCAGATGAAAATTGAATATCTTGTGAGTAATCGATTAGAGTTTGGTTGATATTACTTGATGGGAAGTGTGCGAAAACGATCATTTTATTCACACTGTTTCGCAAAATTATTGATTTTCGGGCTGTCAACGCGAATAGCGAATATTCCAGACACAACCCAAACAACAATTATGTTTTTCAAATCACTATGGGAATAATAGTAGAAATAGGGCACGGAATGTTCAGAGGTGTTCAGTCGCAATTTAACCTTCGATCAGTACAGGTCAATATATTGACTATATTCGATCACATTTCTTCAACATCATCGTGTGGTAAGTCTACTACACTTTGGAACTCCGTTCAGAAACCCATCTGAGCGGAGACAATCAGCAAGGTAATTTTTAGAAACTTATGCCACACAGGTATATCTTTCACGCTTAGGATTATCGAATTCAATCCACTTTTCATCGCCAGTCACAATCCGTTGGATGATTCCTTCCTTCTTCTTCCTTGGGTGAATTACTCCTTTTTGGATAGCAGTATTACACATTGGATTTTCCGGTTTTCCTACTGTCTCATATGGAACCCATTTTCTGATCTTCTGGATCTTTCCCATGGCTTTAAACGCATAGAGAAGGTTACTTGAATCCCATTCAGTTGAGCAGCGAATAAACTTTGTTCTATGATTTGTGAATAAAAGATGAGCGTAGATTCTTGTATATTCATTAAAAAAAAACTCGCAACAACTATGCAAAAACCTCATGCATTTTGTGACGTAACAACACGATGTTTGAGAGAACAAAAACAGTTTCCACAAAGCGTTGTCACGTCTTAAAATCAATGAAGCGTACTAAATATGACTTTGTCCGTATTGTAGCAAACTATATACTATTTTTATGTTAGTTCTTTCCTGAATACATCACTTCCCTTTCTTCTGCGATTTCCACTTCCCCTTTTGAAGATTCAACCTATAGGGGAAGATGATGGTCCTGACCCGACCGGTGATCCTGATCTGGTTGTATCTCAGGAACGGTGCTTCATACCGAATTTTCAGTAGTGTCAAATGAAAGGTATCGGAATGTTGACAATATGGTGACTTTTTTCGTGCACTTTTCATTCTAGCGTTCTAGCGCCATTGCTTTTCATTTTCATTGCTTCAAAAACAGAACAAAAATATTTTGACCTGTATGGAAAATGAGTTCAATGTTCTTTTAGATTATCTTTGGGAAACCTGAGAACACCTCTGAGAACGAATCGAATCATCGATACATTCTGTGACTTAACGCACCCAATGTTTTCTCCAATTTATCGTATATCGGTACATGCGACTGTGAAGGTTCTTCCTGGGTTACCAGAAGAGGCAACCGCGAAAAACGGACCCAAATCGATCGAACGAATGAATCGGATGAGAAAACCGCAAATGCGGAATGTCACATCTCTTCCATGTAGGTTCCACGAGCTAGGCACATGGTGTTACGAATATGGAAAGCACCTTAAATGAAAAAATCAAATTCCACTGCAATCAATTTGGGCAGTCGTTTGTTTTAATGTCTTCCCCAAACACTACATTGTTAACCACTCAGGGAGGTGTTACGCCATCAATTTCTTCCACAGCTTCTCCATTTTCTGTCGAGGGGAAGTGTGAAAACAATCTTTCCAAGGGAAATACAACATAGAATTAAAAATAAAAATTCTCCCTCCCTTCACTCGCGATGAAGCACTTGACCTTGTTGAGCTGGTCCTGCTTTTGCGTGGATGAAATGAAAATTTCCAACTTGCAGCGCCGAGTCGGATGTAACGAACGGAAAAGAACCCTGTTGAGAAGTATCTCAGGTGTGGAAAATGCTGTTAATTGGAACTGCTCGAACGAGTAGAGTGGTTGATGTGTAGTGCAAGAGAGAAACGACCGTAGGAGCCGGATGATCCATTATTCTCCTATGAGATGTTCTTGGTTTATTTCTTTCAACACACTTAAGACTTGGATAATTTAATTGCAAAAAAAAAAAAATCGCAAAAGAGAACAAGTGAGAATAACTATTACACTTTTGTTTGTGGAAACTTTCTTCGAATTCAATTTCACTCTATATTCGACATTTTTTTAAATTCTTAAAACCTCATCACGGTTCTCTATCGTCAAGGGAATCAAACATGACGTAAATTTTTCCGGCCTTGCGTGCGCGTTTGTTGTTTTGATGTTTTCTTTTTTGACGATTTCATCATCGTTTTTCACTTACTTGAGACAATACGATTTTCGCCCTCCGCCCTCCACTCCCCCTCCCCCAGAACTCTCTGTTAAGCCACTTAACTCGCACCACCACCCGCAATGAGGTAGGAGGTGGAAACGAAGCGAAAGAAAATCCACGAAATAAAGTTAAATTTAATTATAAAAATTGTTTCGCAGAGCTGCTTCCTCCGTCGGTGCCGCTTCTTCTGTGTCCTGTCGGCGTCGTCGTCGTCATTGTTGGACAATTTGCGCGCTGCTCAAGATTCCACAGACCAGCACCGGTCCGCGGTTCCCCTTCCATTCCGCCGCCAGCGGTATTGTCTTATGAACGAAACAATTTATTTTTTTTTTGCTTCCTGCGAATATCGTACTTACTTTTGACCAAGCGGGACTGAGTCTTTTTATTACTAGACGGGTAATTATTTCAGATTCAGGCGTTCGTTTTTATGGTTTTTTCATTTTTCTTTTTTGGGAGAGGAGGACAGGAGCGATTGTGCGGGAAAGGCTATTCTTGATAATGAATTATAACATTGCACTTTCCGCGCTTTTAAAACATTGCATGTCTCGGAGACTGCATTTGTTTAAGGTACACCGGGGCAATTTGGAGCGGTTTTTTCAAAGTTAGATTTGAAAGCTATTATAAAAAATCACAAAATGACTAAATTTAAATCTGTTGCAACATAGAAAGGCTATGAGTGACGACCTTCGGTACAAAATAGAGATTCTAATTGAATGTTCCGAAAAATATTATTTTTGAAAATGTTTAGTTTATTTTTGCGCTATTTGGACGACCTCTAATTGAAAATTGTACCAAAAATTTCAGTGTATTCATAAATTACATACAACATACTAAGGTATGTAATAACAATGATTTTCTTTTTGTTTTAATTTACCAAAACATTAAAATCTGCAGCAAAGTGTAAAAAGTATGTAGGTTGAAATGACATGAACAAAAAAACATGAAGTAGGTTGAAATGCTCAGAGATCTATGCCAAAAAAAAGAAATAATTTTCTGTTTATTTCACAAAAAATTAAAATCACTACACTCAGTTATAACTATTTGATTACCAGACGTGCAATTCTGAAAATATTCTCAATGAAAATCCGTGTGCGCTAAAATGTTTGTTTTGATTTCACAAACGACGAAAAGTTGCATTCCAATATTCTTGATATGTCTGACATAAGGTGCAATGATGGGCACAAGAAAAGAATCTTCCCCGATTTTTTTTTTTTTTTTCCCTCCTCTCACCCCCATCTCTAAGAAACTCATACTCGAGCTTCCTAGAGTTGGTCTCCTTTTTTTTTGTTTCACAGGACGCTACAACACTTAGAGGTAAGAGTACAATACATAACAATTAGTACCTGTTGGATCCCAGTGAAGTGATATTCTTTTAAGGGATCCAAAAAGAGTGCACAATTAAACTAATTATTAAGATCAGACTACTGTATGTCTACTATTATGTCTGTCTGTCAGTCTGTCTACATAAAAAATTGAAATATCTATATTAAAAAAGAGTTAATTTTCGTCTTCAGGAGCAATCGCAGCTTTGCCCTGAACAAGTCTATACTGGTTATCGACCTGATATGCGAAGGTAAACTGTTGAATAGCGACGGTCCATTAAAAAGAAAACGCTGTTGACCAATGCTAGATGTTGCTCGAGTTCGTAATAAGTGTTGTGCTTGTCGTGTAACGTAATGATGACTCGCGGTGGGGATTGTCATGTTATGGTGTATGTTGTTATTGTGTAATATGTTATGTATAAGTTTCAAAGACTGAAGTTCCCGCAATCCAATAAGAGGCAAGATACTGTGAGTCTCATTTTGATACAGGTCTAGAGTTGAGTACAAACTCGGTAGCCTATAAATTATTTTAAGACACCTGTTCTGCAATGTTTGTATTTTTTTAAGTCTTGTTTTGCATGTATAGCCCCAAACCAGTAGCCCGTATTGGAGTTGAGAATGGATGCATGCAAAATAGAAGTTAATCAGAGCTTTGTGAGGCAGGAAAGGTGATACTCTCTTCAAGATACCACAAAGGGATGCGAGTGTACCAATATTAAAAGTGTTTTCAAACTTTTCAGCATTTCAGTCGTTACTCCGTAAAAGTAGATAATTAGTAGACCATTTTGTCATCTCAGTGTCGTTAATTCTTTTTTTAGAAAAACAAAAAATGGCCTTTGTTCGTAAATGAACATTTGCCATACTCGGAGTCGCCTTTTCTTGTTAAACAGCTCGAACTTGGCCTCGTCCGAGCAAATAACGCACTTTTAGAACTCCAACGGCGTGTTGATATGATCCCTCGCAAACTGCTTTCTAATCACCAACTGAACCGCACCACGGCTCACTCCATACTTCCCAGCAATGTTTCGTTGAGATTCCTTACGCTGGAAGAAGTCACACACAATCAAATTTCGGACCTTTGTTGAGGTTTGCTTTCCACCCGTTTTCCGGAAGCTTCCTCAGCGTCAAAAACACGTCACTATGCACGAAAACTTGATTGACTAAACAGCGACGAAAATTATGTTTTTGACGTAGGACTACGTCTTTGATTTGTATATAGGGGGGGGGGGGGGTCACTCTACGAAAAATATAACGAAAAATTAAGAGTTTTCAAATGCATATTACGCAGAATCGTTCATACGATATATGTTATAATATATACCATTAGACGCCAAATTTGAAAAAAATTGAAATGCGTTCATTCTGCCTGAAAACCCATCATTATCTTTGACGCTTCACTAACTCTTAAAACGTAGTCAATGACGCACCGTTCATTTTTTCCACCATGAAGTGTGTATGGGAGTGATGCCCATAGACTGCAAACGAATATTATTTTACCTAAAAAGCTACTACTCCCGATGACTTACAATATCATAGCTATCCATTAGAAATTAAGCAGTTTTGCCTGAAAATCTCACGAAATCGTAAGTATTTTCAACATTTCTTGTTTTTTTTTTCTTATTCAATGTAATAATGACGATATATAATTTTTGTTCACCGATCCTACCATTCCCCCCATTATGTGTCACACTGATATTCATAAATAATTTTCAGTTAGACAGTTGAGCTTCTAGCAGGAAAGCTAATTTTTTTTGTTCGTGGCAACTCGTTTGACGGTTATGAGTACATATAACAAACGGCTCTTTTCAGTGCTACCATTTGAAGTTTCAATAGAGTCAAAATAACATATTTCTGAACAATGAAAAGAACTACATAAAAAATAATTGTTCCGAACTATCACAGTCCTACGTCAAATTTCCGTCCGAGTTCCTAGGCTCAGACCCTTCTACTTTTGTCATAACCAGCTGTCACAACCGAATGGTGCATCGATGAATAACACACTGTAAAACAAATTTACGTAAGTGGATTTTTTATGGCATACCCTAAAAAAAGGAACGAAACTAATTTTTTGTTTTTCTAAAAAACAAACACATCAACGATACTGCACTGGAAAATGGTCTACTTTAACTCAGTATCGACTGAAATACCGAAAAATTCGAAAAAAACTTTTAATGTTGGAATACTTTGATTTCCGGGCTGGTTTGACTTTTTGTGCCCATCACTGTAGGTTAATATGTATTGCTTACTGAAAAAATATATCACTCCCGATGGAAGTTATGGTTTCCGTTTTAACTTACCTCGTGTCTCGGTGTATATTATATGGATTATGTGCTCAACATTTTCGGAGTGGAGAGGAATCAATGATTTAGCTTGAAGCCTTCTATAAAACCTGATATTGAAAATAACGCTGAGAACCTTGAAATTTCATAATTTATTGAAATTAGCAATCAATGAGCATTTCAGTGATTGTAGATCGATTGATTCAATACAATACTTTTTAGCGTCATTTTTGAAATACTGCACCCCAACCGCTGAAATATTTCACTGGATTTCACTGACAGCTGATCATGCTAATTTTAATTCGTGTTGACGGCAATGAGCTTTGTTTCACGAGTGCGGTGGGAGTGTCAAAGATAATAATTGATTTTAACGCGGAATGCACACGTTTTTAAAATAAAAATAATGAATGGAAATTTACTTCTGCGTGTCAAATTAGTATTCTATGTAAATGAAAAACATTTATTTTGCAGGTGCTAAAAAAAATTCATGTGAAAATTGTATCTGAAGACAATTTTATATTATAACTAGCTGCCTCGGCGAACTTTGTCCCGTCCAAGATTGATTTTTTGACATGAATACTTTCAAACATTCATGTTTTCTTACTAAGCGAACGCTCGTGAGTTCAATCGCAAAACTTTTAATCGAATGATTATTGTTTGACCCTTTTCACTTTATTCCTTTCCTGTAAATTCTCTAGTAATACTACGAAAATATGGGTCATTATAATATACTTAAAATGATTTTCAGACACAATTCTCGTTCAAGATTCTTCAATCCCTTGCAAATAACATATTTTTGCGTTGCACAGAATACATATTTGATACAGAGAATATTACAAAATAAAAACAGCTCAATTCTTTCTTCGAGTTTTGCGCCTACCAACACATTTGGTGATCAATTTTTATTTATATAGTTAGAAGACATAGGAAAGCCTGAAAATCCATTTCCTTTTCGAACAAAGACAAATTCATTTGTCTTCGAATTTTCCGATTTTTCTCTCCGCACACAAAACAAAATACAATAAAAGGAAGATAATAATTTCAAATATTAATATATAGATATATATATAAGTTAACAAGTTAAATGAATTTCGGAATAATAACGTAAGCCACTGAACGAATTGGAGGGTCGATGACAACTGAGAATTTACTTTATTGCCTATTTTCACAGAGGTCTGATTATTATGGTTTCCTAACTGCCTGTTAAGCTGTTTCTTATTGCGTGCATTCTGGGTGTCGTTGTTGGTGCGTGGTCAGCTTGTTAGAATGTGTGTCAACGTTCGTTCGTTCGATGACACATTGGTTCACATCGTGTGGCGTGGAGCGATCGCTTGTTGTTGTTGTGTTGTTGATATCGGGATGCTCGATAAGTATTGTGGGTGATCCTTTTGTAACTGCTCCCTCTTCTACTTCCGAAAGTCCCTTTTCGGAATCTCGTTGAGTTTTTATACGACGTTTTCCTGCTCTCATTCAAAAACAAAGGTTGTAGGTCCTGAATACGATGACGCTGCTATAAGCAACAATGATCATGGAGACGGTTGACAATCCTCCGAAGATTCCCCAAAGTTTCAAGTCAAATTCGTTTTGCCTGAGGTAGACATGTTTCAATGTTTCTCTGTTGCTGATAGTTTGATTATTTACGTGTGCGATATCGTAAATTTTCTGAAGTTTCCAGTATACTTTGACATTATGCATTGCTCCCTGGATTATATCTAGCTTGGCAGTATATTCACTGCTGTAAAATTTTTCTTCATTGAAGAATATTGTGCAGTTGTCGAAGTTGATTAGAAAGTTTCCTTCCAATGTTCGATTATCTGGTCCACATGTTGATATTAAAGTTTGATTTTTTGCGTTGCGAATGAGAAGGTTGTTTTCAGAAATGAGGTTTTGTAGAGTTTTATTTTGTGTCTCGGAAACACATTCTGTTTTCCTACCGAAAATCAGTGAAACAACGCATTTATCTGTAAATTCCTTTAAATTCGATGACCTTTGTACATAATCTTCAGGATTCGTGGTGTTATAAAGGGTATTCTCGTTTTTTATAAGGTGCGTTGGAGTATTTCGTATCATCTGGTTTCTTTGTACCAATGGATAAATTCTAATGACAGTAGACGTTCTGTTTTGTAGCTGAGGTACACTCAAGATGTATAACAGCATCTCTTTGTAACGACTATCTTGGGTGTTACAAATTGAAGAGCTTCGTCAGGTAACTGTATTTCTATGCCTTGATTTTGGAGCAGGGTTCTTATCACGGATATTTCATGGATAGAGAGCATTCGTCCGTTAATCGCTGATGTTTTTGATAAAATAATTGCTTCTTGAATGTCTTCCAACAGGGTGTTTATTATGTCGATGTTCAAAATAATAGTGATCACCTTCAATTCATCCAAAATGATCTTTACTGTGTGTAGATTAGATGTAATTTGATTTACTGCATTCGTTAGTGATTTGATTCGTTCATTGATCTGGACGTTAACTTGATATTGCTGGTTGTTTTGTTCAATAAGGTCGTTCATTGTTGAGTTAATTATTCGCAAATCCTGAGCGTCCGGTGATCCTGCGATCCACTTCCACCCATATCCTAAGCTGTCCCATCGTTTCTGTCTACTATGATTCTGCGGTTTGATGTGATAGAAATTTGTGTACAATTTTTTTATCCTATATTTTATAATGTTTGTTAATGGATTTTTTTCTTCAAACTTTGTGTAAGATAAGCTTGTTAATAAATTAACAGTTTGTTCTATTTCATACATATCAATCGGATGGATGATCTTAATATTCCCTGTCTGCACCCTACACAATTTCTCGCTGGTTATCAATAGGGGATTTTCGTACAGATTTTGTATGTGTAATTGGGATGAATTTGTTATACCCAATAGGCTGATGAACAAGAACCAACATATTTTGAATTTCTGAAATTAAAGGATAGTACCTCATGTTAGAAGTGCATAATAATTTGCAAAATGTTTAATTAAAAAAAATGTTTTACAATTTTCTTTTCCGTTTAATTTTTGATTTATGTAGTTTTATGTTCCTATGGTCAATAAATGTTTTTCTTCGATTATGTCTGACATTCTGCCTTTTGAACTTTGGTTTCTTCTTTTCTTTTATACCTTGAACCTTGCTATAAACAGTCTCGTTTTCTACTAAATATGGTTCTCCAACTCTCTTTTTGTTATGAGCTTCATTAGTTTTATTCTGATAAGCCTCTAATTTTTCAGTTATTTCATCAAATATTTGATTTCTATTCTCGAGAATTGTTTCAAGATTAAGGGGTCTCTCTTGTCCATCTTTTATTCCGTAGAAAATTTCTATTGATTTTAATTTTGTTGCACTGTGAATTGTTGCGTTATATAGTGTCGTGGATATTTTGTAGATTTCTTTGCTAGTTAGATCAGGATATTTTGGTCGTACGCAGAGAAAAATCTCATTGAGCGTTGAATGAAAACGTTCTACGATTCCGTTCATTTCACTGTGATTGGAGGGTGTGAAATACATTTCTACTTCGAGTCTTTGTAGTAATGCTCTAACTTCAATTGATTTAAAAGCGACTTCATTGTCGCAAACAATCATTCTTGGGGTACCGTATGTTGAAATTAGTTTAATGAGGCCACGTTTGACGTCTATAATCGATCTCGATTTTATAGGGATAAGCATAGCAAAGCGAGATAGTTTATCCACAGCGGACAAAAACAGATCGGGGGAGGAAATAAAAATGTCAAGATGAAGTATATCCAATGGTTTTTTAGGAATGGGAGTACTAGAAAGTTTTATTTTATATGGGTTTCTTTAGTACTTGTTCTCTAGACAAGTGGAGCAGAGATTTATGTATGTCTGAATCTTTTTTCGAATTTGTGGAAAATAATAATTTTTAAGGATTACCGCATAGTTCTCATCTGCCCCTCGATGTGCTCTCTGATGTGTCTCTTCTATGATCCTGTTTTGATCCTCGTTAGTTAGCACGTCCTGTAGAATAGATTTAGT
The DNA here is from genome assembly GCF_029784135.1 of Toxorhynchites rutilus septentrionalis. Lineage (NCBI taxonomy): Eukaryota > Metazoa > Arthropoda > Insecta > Diptera > Culicidae > Toxorhynchites > Toxorhynchites rutilus. The sequence goes on from NC_073744.1 coordinate 40,733,891, forward strand.
TAATACAACTTTGAAAAGTTTATTACGTGAAAAATGATTTTTATATATCTCTTGTAAGGTACTAACAACACTTTCGGGACACAATATACCTGTTTTTTTTATGGTGCATGTATTCATGAAAAATCGTGATAGCAGTTCTGGAATCGTAGTCCGGCCGTGAAATCGTTGTTCTATAGACTCCTGGAAAAATTAGCTCAGATACGTTATCCTCTTGTTGTCCAATTTTTAGAACTATCTGGTTTTTGAAATAATTTAGTGGAAGTTTTGTAATTTTGATAAGATCACTATCGTCAGCGTCTGTAGAATGGGTTGAATTGTCATCCGAGGATTCATCAAACTGTTCGTTGTAATTTATATCACTGTTTATCCGCGATAGTCCATCGGCAACTACATTTTGCTTTCCTGGTCTATGACGGATTTCATAGTCAAATTCTTCTAAACGAAGCTTCCAACGTAGTAATTTGTTATGGGGATCTTTTAGGATCCTACCGACTGCGCCAGTTAACAAGTTAAATGAATTTCGGAATAATAACGTAAGCCACTGAACGAATTGGAGGGTCGATGACAACTGAGAATTTACTTTATTGCCTATTTTCACAGAGGTCTGATTATTATGGTTTCCTAACTGCCTGTTAAGCTGTTTCTTATTGCGTGCATTCTGGGTGTCGTTGTTGGTGCGTGGTCAGCTTGTTAGAATGTGTGTCAACGTTCGTTCGTTCGATGACACATTGGTTCACATCGTGTGGCGTGGAGCGATCGCTTGTTGTTGTTGTGTTGTTGATATCGGGATGCTCGATAAGTATTGTGGGTGATCCTTTTGTAACTTATATATATATATATATATATATATATATATATATATATATATATATATATATATATATATATATATATATATATATATATATATATATATATATATATAGGGGAAATCCATTTGCATATGAAGTAAAATTCTAACTATACACGTGCGTAACATGAGCAAATTTATAACACATGCGAGTTGGGGCTCTTTTGCTATTGACAAATTCTTCCACACAGTAACTCGATGTTGATAGTTCTTTAATTGTTTCCATCGTTGATCGTATTTTTTTTACACACTCGCGTTGGAGAGCTTCAAACATTCTCTTCGTTGGCCGAGGCATTTTGATTGAATGTAATATTTTCCCGTTTACTATTTTTGACAGCAGAGGCATTAAACGTAAAAATAATATCTTGTGTGTAATCGATTAGAATTTGGTTGATATTTCTTGATGGAAGTGTGCGAAAAGTTTAATTTTTTACACACTGTTTCGCAAAATTATTGATTTTTTTTTGCATATCGGGCGAGGGGTGAGAGAGGGAGATGAACATCATCGTCGAAAGATACCTGGGAAGAATATTGATAATATGAATAATATTTACCACAGCACAACACTAAACAACAATCATAACAATAACAATCAATACCAACTAGCTTATCAAAGGATAGGAACGGATGGAAAAGCACCCGCTATACAAAGTGTAATTGTTTATTCGAGATGATGGCGGAACGGTGTCGGAATCTGGATGCGACATTAGTTTGTATGAGGCGAACTATCCTCTATCAGATTAGTCGGTCCGCAGGTAGTTGTAAAATGGCTAAAATTTGTATGGAAATTCTTTCTTGGCGGTATTTAATTACTTGAAGTACCTTGTCCTAACCCCAATTTAAACTATTTTCTATGAATTTTCAGTCATTCTAACCAAAACTTACCATAATAATATAAACTTATCTTTAGACACAATTTTTGTATGGCAGTTTTTCACAGTTTGCAGGTATAAGTGATTTTCATTTCATTGAGAATTAATTTGATTTGGAAAAAAAACATTCATAATTTTTATTTTAAAAATGTTTGCATTCCTTCTGCAAACCCATGTTGTCATGCAAATTCCCTCCCTCAATTTGTAGTACGAAGCGTAATGCCGTCAATGCGGACGGCGAATGTTCTAGACGCAACTATGGGACCAATCGTATAAATAGGGCAAGAAATATTCAGAACAGTGTCAGTCACAAATAAATCAGCGATCAGTATAGGATCAAGCGTCTTGATTATATTCGATCAAATCTCTTTTCTACTCTGCTCAGAAACTTAGCTGGGCGGAGACATATTTCATTTTTCTGACTTTCTGACCTTCCTTCAGAGTTTCCTAAAATATTCCGATTTTTATTCTCCGCTACATTGATCTATCGGAAGAGACGAACACTACAAAATGAAGACGGCTCAAATCGGACCATTACTTCCTCACGATTCGCTTACCAACACATTTGTCCTTCCATTTTTATTTATATAGATAGATGAAGAATTTCAGTAAAGTAATTGAAAAACAATCTGCAGAACATTTTAAAACTGGATTCGTGTCCCTCAATCTGATAGTGACTTTCGAGTTCTGGACCCATATCATTCGTTCTCCAGATCTTGTATATTTCCAACGTAGGACCCCGGAAACTCTCCTGGTATAATGCTTGAAAAGATAGCAGGGCATAGCAACAGAAGCATGCATGAATCACAATTCTATTCTTCACATCAAACTTCACAGATTGGCGATCTAACGTACAAATCTACACCTAGGTGGCGCTGTGATGAAAGTGATAATGGTTTAAAATTTTGCCATGTGAGCTTATGGAAGGTTTGTAGTTCTTTCCACAAATTACAATGTTATAATCATAAAAGATTATTTGATTGACGAATTTACGCAAAGCTGAATCAGCTCATGCGACATCTACATTAGAGCTCAGAACCACAAAAGTGAGGGTGTTTGTTTATTTTACGCACTGAAAAGTAAGATTCGGTGGTGATTATTCATTTTATTTCAATTTAGATTCATTTCAGCCAATGAATGTCGTCAGTATATGGTAAGAAAGTTGGAGTTTTGTATATTTACGATGGTTTCAACACGCGATTTGACCAAAGTAATAGATAATCTTCGAAAATTTTAAGTTTGATAATGCACACCGGTTATTGATAGTATGGATAATTGCGATAAAATCGATATCATATCAATTTGGCTGATATCATTGATTATGTAGGGGCCGATACGAGAAGGATTTGCAGTATTTTTAGCGCAAAACACCCTATTCATAGTTTACTTAGTTGAAAAAAATAAAGTTACAATACTTACAACAAGCCATTCCTCTTAATGTACATAGCACATTGTAAAATGATGATTTTCTAACCTTTTCAGCGTGAAAAGAATACATGAAACCGGGAAATTTGAAGATAAATTCTGATTTTTCTAGAAAATTCGAACGAAATTCATACAAAAAAAAACAAAACATCCTGATTTTACTCGCTGTGCCATCTGGTTGCAAATCCAACGTAAATTCGTCAATACCGACCGTTGAGCTCAGAAGAAGATTCTTTTTAGAGTGAATTAATTGACGAATTTACGCAAAGCTGAATCAACTCATGCGACATCTACATTAGAGCTCAGAACCACGAAAGTGAGGGTGTTTGTTTATTTTACGCACTGAAAAGCAAGATTCGATGGTGATTATTCATTTTATTTCAATTTAGATTCATTTCAGCCATTGAATGTCGTCAGTATATGGTAAGAAAGTTGGAGTTTTGTATATTTACGATGGTTTGAACACGCGATTTGACCAAAGTAATAGATAATCTTCGAAAATTTTAAGTTTGATGATGCATACCGGTTATTGATACTATGGTTAATTGCGATGAAATCGATATCATAGCAAACTGGCTGATATAATTGATTTTGTAGGGGCCGATACGAGACGGATTTGCAGTATTTTTACCGCAAAACACCTTATTCATCGTTTACTTAGTTGAAAAAAATTAAAGTTGCAATACTTATAACAATCCATTCCTCGTAATGTACATAGCACATTGTAAAATGATGATTTTCTAACCTTTTCAGCGTGGAAAGAATACATGAAACCGGGAAATTTGAAGATAAATTCAGATTTTTCTAGAAAATTTGAACGAATTTCATACCAAAAAAAAACATCCTCATTTTATTCGTTGCGCCATCTGGTTGTAAATCCAACGTAAATTCGTCACTTCTTCACATCAAACTTCACAGATACGCTTTGCTTTGTCGTTTCAAGTAATAACACTGAGAAAAAATAAGTAATAAATTTCACACGTAGAAAAAATCTGTTCCAATCTGTACTTTATGACGAAAATCTGTAATTTGTATCGTACAGAATCTGTACCGAAAATAACGAAAAAATCTGTACCTTTCCAGATAAATCTATACGTGTGGCAACACTGTGTACAACTGTTATCGCGGATATTCTGGAACAACAAGTTTATATTCTTCCGAGTTTTCTTGAATTGAGAAATCGTTCAAAGTGTCACCCAGTCAGTTTAAGGTCTTCCTTGGGGTACTGTTTTCTTACACTCGTTAATTCCAATTCTGTTCAACTACATGGCTGTGTTTGGGTTGCCAAAAATGTAGACTGATCTGTACCTCTGCAGATTTTTCAAACTTTAAAAAACCTACAACCTGTGGTTACTTTATGCACACCTGGTATTACTGACTGATTAAATAGTGCAACAAGTTGCACATATTAGCCCTTCGAACACGATGAATTCAAACCCCCGTTTTGGGAGGATCGAAAAATGATACATCAGCAAATGTTCGACAAGTGGAACAAATCCACAAGTTCTAGAAGAAGATTCGAAAACATGGGAAAACGTGTCGTACGAATTGGAATGTCCGAGCTACGATGCGCTGTACTGCTAATAGTGAAACTCCTCTAGCTCCTGTCTGTCTGTCTGTCTATCTGTATATCTCACCGAAAACCGTACACAAATGTTTTCAGCGAGACAAACACGAAAGGAGGCCATCCTCCCAACGTGGTAGGGTGACTGTGCGGTCACCTAACTTGGACCAACTGACATCGGCAGGTGTGTGTGCGAGAGTGACTAAGCCGCCACTAGTACTATATAGTCATGCACAAAGACTGTATGAGGAGCAGAGTCCAAATCGGACCCCTTCACAAGTCATTTGAGTGAAATCACATTACGCGGAATGGGGGAAAACATCTCCACCAATGCGTGCAACGGTATGCTTTGGTTCGAGAGAACAGATGCCGAGATATTCGTCAGCAGTCCGGCATTCCCAACCTATTCATCCGAAGATTCGGACAAATTAATTTCTTTCATTGCGCTCAGAGAGAGAGAGAGAGAGAGAGAGAGAGAGAGAGAGAGAGATAGAGAGAGAGAGATACAGAGAGAAGTAAGCATTCCGTCCTATCGCTACATTCAATCAAACTCACCACGCAATCTAATTTGAGTTATGAATAAAGATATAGATGCCGTAACACCAAATTTATGTAATCCACTTAGGTCTCCGCTTCCTTTTCCGTTTCCATGTAATCATCATCATTTTCATTCTCCTCCCATCTGTCGACTACAGCCGGAAAATCGAGCCGAACCGAAATCCGATGACCGGCCACCTGAGTAACGGCAGCAACCCCAACTGTCGGATCCGTCGGCTTCGAATAGACTTAATCAACAATTCCACTCAGCTTCGATCCATTGATTTGTGCGTCTTCGGTGTGAAACCAGTTGAAAATCTCTTGCGAAAAGCGCCCACGCCCACGCCCCATTCTCCTTTTTTCTGCTCCCGAATCGATTGAGATTCTGTGCCGGCAGGCATCGAAATTGAAAATTCGCAAGTCGTAACACGCACGTACGTCAGTCGTCAGCATCCCCCATTTTTTCCGCCCCCGACCACCAACAGTTCGGGGTGGAATGGTTGATTGGTGTTTGAAATCGATTCAAAAATCTATTCTGTAGCTAGTAGGTTACAAACGCGGCAGCGGCGATAACGACGTTTCGCAGGAGTTGGAAATCCCACCGGAAGCGGTAATATAATAGAAACAGTACATCTTATGAGAGTGCAGGAGAACGAGAAGAGAAGGAAAACCCCGAGACGGGAGAGGGCGTCCTTAGCGAAGGTGATTGCTCAATTGCACTTCCTAATCGCGCCCAGCCGATAATGACTATCAAGTAAATTGGTTTTTCTGTCGCTCCATTTCTGCTCCGACAATTTTTTTTGTGCGGTGAGGGCGATTCTTTAAAACCTTGGCACCGTTATCGATTGACTTTCGGCGTTCCGCAGTGATTCTAAAAATAATCGGTGCAAACAAATATGAACGTTCTGAAAACTAAGCCCAAACACAATTGTTCCCTCTTGAATTATCCCTTTGAGTGCTTCTGCTATCCCTTATAGTACATTTTCAAACACTAGAAATTCGTAAAATACAAAACACTTCACACCCACCCGATTCGATCGTTGGCAAAGTTGTCTAATATAGGGTAATAATATTATGTTTCGCCATCTTAAACGTACTTTTTTGTTAAATCAATAAAAAAAAGTTTAACATTTTTTCAAAAAGATATTTTTTTCATTTATTTAATTATTTATTTATTCATTTGTTAAAATTGTAAATCAAAACAAAACAGTAATCTGTAAAGAGCTGCTCGATGTAAATTTACGTCTGCAGAAAATCCGGTTTTTGGGGTATTTTTCGTTACGTGAGCGTTTTACCATCACTTTTCTTCCAGTTTATCGGATCAGCGGTGAAGTTTTCTCTTTTTTTACTCCAGAAATGTTGATGAAAAAAATACTAATCGAGTCGGGTAAGACGGACACTCCACCGAAAGTAAAGACAAACATTTTGTTTTGAAAACAATTTGATCATCTCCCCCTTTTTTTTAACATATGCTCACTAACTACGTTTGCAAGAGCAACCAGAAATCATGGAAGAATCGGTAGAGCGGTTCTCAAAACGCAATCCAAATGTGTCATTCCGAATGCCGGAAGCTATTTTGAACATGAAAAAAAGAGAAAAATTACAAGCTCCTCTAGGTGATTTGATTCAAGCCTTTTTGTTTGATCATTCTTAAGGCTTATTTGAAGACATCCAAAACTTAACGAGTACATAAACTAAAATTTAAGTTGAAACATAAGTTTCTGCATAACTCAAGAACTAATCAAGCAAATGGAACTAAATGTGGCATATCGAGTTTTAGAAGGGCAAAGAATGTTTTTATGGTGGTCTCGAACCACCTCATCTCTAAAGAGGGGGAAGGAGGGTGGTGTATGATCTGTCATGCAAATGAAACATATATTCCTGCGTAACTCAAGAACTAATCAAACAAATGGAACCAAATTTGATATGTGGTGGTTTCAGGGGGCAAAAAATGTTTTTATGATGGTTCGACACACCTCCACCCTCTATAAGGGAATTAATCAAGTGAATGGAACCAAATTTGGCATGTGGAGGTTTTAGGGGGAAGAAAGACGCTTGTATTGACGATTTCGGAGCAGTTCTGTAAGGTCGGCTGCACACGGGTCATCTGAAACTCGACCTCAACATGACGAAAGTTGGGAGCATTTGAGATCGAATAAGAGTTCGCATACGGGGCAACCAGTCCATTTTCATGCGCGTCATTTTCTGTGGTTCGTTATAATAATGCTAGTTGTAATAATAGTGGAAATAGTAAAACAAGTGAAGTCGCACATGCTTTCTAATACAACAAATAGCATTCCTCCATTCCATTCAATTGGAGTGTAAGCTTACGTGGCATGGCTTCTGGGAATGTAGTTGCTATGCCTATTTTCACGTCGCTCAGAGAACTATGTTGAATCGAGGCGATATATATATATATATATATATATATATATATATATATATATATATATATATATATATATATATATATATATATATATATATATATATATATATATATATATATATATAAGACAAGGGCGGAAGATACAACATTCAGTCAAACCCCGACCCGCATGATGAGTGTTGAGAGTTTGAGCGGCGCGAAAATGGACATAGCAACAACTTTCCCAAATAAACTCTCAACGTCAACAAATTAAGCTGGTTGAGATGTGACTGAACGGGTAATTACGAGTGAATGTACTTCGGGTAAACGTGTTTCGGGTGAATGGCTTTCGGGTAAATGTTAAACGGCCCTTATACGATCATACGATCATTCGTATTGACATTAGTCCAACAGAATGACATTAAAAATTATCGTGTAATTCCACAAAGTTAGAATGACTGGCAATAATGACGAAAATACGGATTTTCTGGTATCAGTTCATCATTACTGAAATAGGGCAGGGCACGATTATTTTGTTAATAACAGCGGACAAAGTAAGGTGCATAAGCATAAGCAATTAAAATTACTGTACAAAAAGTTGATGGGTCTGGGCCTATGGGCACGGACGGGATCTTAACATAGGACTGAGATGTGTAGTAATTGCATTTGAATTGAGTTTTTTCATTGTTTGAAATCTGCATTCTTTTCTCTTTTCTCTTTTTCTTTTCGATACATCAAATGGAAGCCCTGAAAACCCCGTTTCCTGTATGAACTTGTATACTTTAAACGGGTTAGATAACGTGAGATGAGATAACGTGGTAGAATCCGGAACCACATTCTGTTCAAAAATTCACACAAAAATACCAGTAAAGCCATTACTACCCTTTTCTTCGTCATTTATTATTGTTAAGCACAAGTCTAAATAGTTAAGATCTACATAATTGAAAGCCCAAGTCAAATAAATCTACAATCAAAAAACATGCCCATTTTCATCTGCAAATTGTTCAATTATGTTACTATATCTTCTGTTCGAATTTCAAGCAATAAATTGCTGAATAAATTTTCTGTCTAATGGTATACAACACAACATATGTCACAATAACGATTTTGAGTAACATGCGTTTGAAAACTCTTAATGAATCGTTACATATTTAGTAGAGTTACCCCTCTATACAGTAATCAAAGACATAGTCCTAATCGTCAAAATATCAATGAAAATAATTTCTGATAGTTTTTTTTGAATTCTCAAAACATGCTATTCTAAGCATTTCTGAAGAACGTTATTAACTTGTAATTAAAAACTGTCAGAATTAATTTTCTCTCGAGGCTCTTTCATTGCTTGAAGAAAATTTTTCAGACTATCAATTAGAATATTTATTTTATACAGAGAAGATAATTTTCATTGATGATTTTTGTTTCGAAAACCTGTTGATTCCTTCCACGGATATGGGTGCTAGAGTTGTTGCACTCCTACAAGTTGTCCAAATCGGCTTGGTTGTCGTGAATTATTGTACAAATCTAGTTACAAAATATGTTGTGCTATAACATCGTAGTTATCATGTTGTTATTTATGTTTGTTTCATTTAGGGGCGAAAAACACTACGGTGGCGAACTATAATACTTCTACCCTACAATAGCTCACCCTTTGAAGCGACGCCATGTGCAACTTTGTTGGGGTTTGAATGCGAAATTTCCCATCTTTTGTAGTTGCTATGGGTGATTGTGATAGTGATTCATACAAACGGATGATGCTCGTAGAGTTAAGTGCGCTACACATACAACGACTCGTCACCGTAAAGTCAACGGAAAGGGATGAAACGTCAAAAATTTTCTCATGGGAGTCAAAATAGAATAGAGAATAGTTGACGGAACGGTGACGGTGGTGTATCGCACTTTACTCGAGTGGCATTCCGCATCCGATCTCGAGCGAAATGCATCTTGGATTGAAGCCGACACTAGTCAGGGTCTGTTTGTACCGCCATTGTTACCAAACCAAGTCTCGATGATTATTCAGCAGAAAAACAATGTTGTTGCTGTATCATGGTGAGTGATCAGAAAATAGTTTTGAAACACTGGAAAGTTTTTGCCCGAAGCAGAAGGCCATCGACGAGGGCGAATAACAAAAAAGCAAACAAAAAACCAACTCACAGACAAATCGATTAACCTAATGAACAGAGTACACATTTGGCATTTGGGGGAAAACTTTCCTTCTCAAGCAACCAATTAGACCGATTTCTCAAGTTTTCCTCCCGCCTTCGACCCTTATTCCTTAGGTCCCGGCGGACGATGAGAGGAAGGGATGGATTCAAGTTGGCTCTGTAATTAGACGTTTGCCAGCCGTTCCGGGAGGCTTCTCGCAAAAGTTGCGAACCGCTTGGGTCATTATTAATTAACGAAGACAGTTTCGAACACAAACGTTTTTGTCTGTGAGTGTGTACGTTGTTTTTGTTTTTATGCGTTGCAAACGCGCGCGTGTGTGTGCGCCAAAAGGGTTGCGAGGCCAATTCCGGTAACGGCTTGTCTTCCCGAGAAGACGGATGTCAGATTTTTTGGTCACAAAATTAATCCTGCCGGAAATGCCCCCCCCCCCAACGGAAGATGATTAATCGTGACAGTTTGGGCGTTCCAAAGTCTTAGCCTCACCCGCCTCAAGAGAGCATCATTTTTCATGCCACTAATAGGTAGGCTCTGTTCAGCTTTCGATTTCAATCAATTTCCTTCCCCACGGGGATAGACATCGTTCATCATCGGAATATTTAGATGCTTAGCCGCCGCTTCCTGAGATGAATGCAGAAGAGAACATGGGCCTGGTTCGGAAGACAGTATCGACAGTTATTAACTGGATGGGCCGCTTTGTGGCTGGGGCGTGCTGTAGAATAAATAAACAGAGTTATTTCTTCGAGATGGTGTGGCCAAAAAAAGCACCTAAAGTTACACCGATAAAGAGTCGTGAATTCGAGATCCCTAAAACAGAACAGTTAGGATTTTTGAGGCGTCAACATTGAATCAATTTGAATCCATCGATGGTTGGATTCCTGTAGGTGTATTTGGTTTTGAATTATCGATTCTCAGGAAGAAATTCAGTAAGTATGGGAAACGTGACAATCATCAAATCACCATCAGGAAGATTTCAGCTGATATCATGCATATCATTTGGCTGTTTTCAACTGTTTTTTTCGGGTATAATACAGGGTTTTCCAACTTTAAATTCCGAAAGTAAATTGAAATAAAACACACTTAGAATTCGAATTTCGATGAAACTTTTATTTCAAATTAAAGTTTGGTTTATGCCATTATGTGTGAAATACAACATCATTCAAATGTCCACCTAGGGTTTCCTCGCACACCTTGATCCGAAACAGCCAAGTTTCGATGACTTTTCGGCGCATATGGGGCGGTATCATCGTCATAACTTCACGAATGTTGTCTTTCAAATGTTCAAGAGTTTGCGGAGAGTTGGCATAGACACGGTCTTTCGCATAACCTCACAAAACAAAAGTCTAGCGGGTTCAAATCGCATGATCTGGACGGCCAATTGGCATCACCAAAATGCGAAATTATGCGTCCCTCAAATTTCGTTCGCAATATGGCCATGTTCGGTCGTGTTGTGTGGCACGTGGCGCCGTCCTGCTGAAACCACATGTCATCCGTATCCATATCTTCAATTTGTGGCAAAAAAAAAAGGTTAACATGCGGCCATAGCGCTCACCATTCACAGTTACCATCTCGCCGTCCTCATTTTCAAAGAAATACGGCCCGATGACTCCACCAGACCATAATGCGCACCAAACAGTGACTTTCGGCGGATGTAATGGCCTCTCAACAATCACGTGTGGATTTTCTGAGCCCCATATACGGAAGTTTTGGGTGTTCACATAGCCACTGAGCTCGAAATGTGCCTCATCGCTGAAGAAAATTCGATGCGAAAATCCATCATTTTGCTGCTGTTGTTCGTTCACCCAATCGACGTATGCCCGGCGCATTCCATGGTCACCACGCTCTAATTTTTGTACCAGTTGGACTTTATATGGATGTAGGTGCAAGTCCAAATGCAAAATTCGCCACAATGATGTGTTTGACAAGCCCAATTGCTGAGCACGCCGTGGAATCGAAACATTCGGGTCATCCTCCACACTGGCAGCAACAGCAGCAATATTTTCGGCCGAACGCACATTACGATGATGCACAGGTTTCACAATATCCGCTACGGATCCAGTTTGTTCGAATTTACGCACTACATCAGCGATTGTGTGCTCTGTAGGCCGTCCATGACGACCAAAATCCGTCCGTAATGCTCGAAAAACATTTGCCGGTTTTTCATCATATTTATAGTATAATTTAACAAAATTAACACGTTGTGCGATGCTAAAACGATCCATATTGTAAAATGGCAGACATTCAACTAACGATATGACGCTTTGGTTGACAGCTATGTCAAACGGTTGTCAGCGCAGGGCTGTATACTTTCGGAAGCCCGAAATGGAAAACCCTGTATATATGAAACGGGTTGAAGAACGGTTTCCTATCGACGGAAAAAATGGCTCAATTAATGAAGAATCTCCCTTCGAAAATCAGCATGTGATTTTTTCATTTGTGAAATTTCTTACATTTGAATAAAGCTGAGGTACATGACGATTTTTACGCCGCAGGATCGCTTGGTGCTGCTAATCATAAAAGCATTTACAGTGCAATAATTGATCAGTTTCATAAGGACAACATTCCTTACAAGGTTGCCCCAGATCAACAGATTGAACCGTTTGTTTCAGGCTGAATTCACGATGCTACACGAAGAGCTGAAAGATTTTTATTTGATTATTCTCACTAATATTTGCGAGGAATTACGTTGTTTCAATGTCCAATGTTATTGACGTTACGTTGTTTCAATGTCCAATGTTATTGAATATGAAGATCATTTGAAAAGCGACAAGAATTTTAGGTTGGAATAGCAGCAGAAGAAATTTTCGAAACAATGGACAGCGAAAGGCAGATCACTTCAAAGGATATTTGTCGCAGTTTTTTCGTGGAGCTAATGAGAAAAAGATTCGATTTTGATGATTCGACGGTCAAGTCTCTGGCAATGTAAAATCTCAGAAACTTTTCCAATTTGACTAGCTAATGCTAGTCACGTTGTGTTAGAAGCGTTTCCAGGACTCTACAATGTGAATGTACAAGATGTGGAGAATTAAGTCTGTAGTCTGAGGACAAAATTACTCCGTAGGGAAATCACAATTTCAGAAAACGAGCATGTGCAGGGATGGTGGACAAAAATTGGATGTCTGAAAAGAATTGACGGTTCGCTCGTCTTTTCGGTGCTTCGATGCCTTGTTTGTAACGTTCTCACTATGCCTCATCGGCAACTGTCGAGCGATTTTTTTTCTGAATATAATCCGAACAAAAATAAGCTTTGAAATCGGCTCAGCTATTTTTTTGATCCCATTTGTTTATTTATTAGGCTCATTAGCATTTTTGCTGTTACAAAGGCGGGTTTTAATCGTGTACATGTACACATGTTTATGGTTCTATAAATTTTAAATGGCACAGTAGTAGCAGCAATTTATACGTTAGGTTTTCGGTTCCATCACATTAAATCACCCTATAGGAGCCATTTAGGCGTAAGGGTATTCTTTCTGTTCTTCCATTGTTCAGCAGACCGGACAGCGGAGACAGTTGATATTGACCATTGTTGGGTTATTAATAGAACAGTAGCCCGATGATTCTTGCAGAGCAGAGCAGTTGTATGAATGAATCAATCTTTGTTCCACCGTGGATCGATTTCCATCGCTGATGATTTTTGCGTGGACGTAAGTATTCTATAACAACACAAATACGGTCAATTGAGGGCCCTGAGTTTGAACTCACGATCGATCGCTTAGTAAGCGAACGCGTAACCAAGTGGCTACGAAGACCCCCTCAGCTATTTTGAGATCAAAGGATTTGGTCAAATATAGTGGTGGCAAATCGAAAATTTAAAAAAAATGATAATATGCAATCTAGATTTAAAAAACTATATATAAGCATCATCAAAACACGAATGACTTGCAAATGTAAATGTAGTATTTGTAGTAAATAAATGATTTTTTTTTTAATGCTAATGAATTTTTTTTCTACAACGAATATTTTCGATGGTACATATTTTTGGGAAAAAAAGTACACATGAGAAAGATTTTTGACCCCTCTGGTACAGATTTAAATGTGGTAACACTGCACATAACTTGTATATGCAAATCGATTTTTCTTCATGAAAATCACATATAATCAATATGAGTTTGGGTTTGTTGAAAGGTCCCAAGTCTCTAGTTGCTAATACTACCATAAGGCGTTGAAATTATTCAAAATTTTTATGTTTTGACATCGTGCACCCGTGGCCGAGTGGTTAGTGTCTCACATTATCATGCCGGGTGTTCGGGTTCGATTCCCGTTCTGGCCGGGAGATTTTTCGTCAAATAAATTTCCTTCGACTTGCACTGTGGTCACGCGTATTCTAGAGCTTGCCCCTCGGAATACATTCAAGACGTGTTATTTGGCTCAAGAAAACTCAACTAAGTTTTAATAAATGACGCTGATTAATGCATACGTAGAAACGGCAAAAGTTCCACAGGGAACGTTAACGCCATTCAAGTATGTTTTGACATAGGACTACGTCTTTCATTTCTATACTAGGGTGTAAGTTCAAAGCTTCAAAAACGGAAGCGTTACGCCGGAGAACAAGATTTTGAGCGTTAATAGCTCCAAAACGACTGAACGAAATGATACAATATACACTTCATTCGAAAGATAAAATATCTATGCGTTCTATGCTTGTTACTTTTTAATCCAAAAACTTGTTTCAACAGCCTTAAAATTGCTTTCAAAACAGGCTATTGAAATCACACCAATCGGTATAAAAGCGAGTGTCGCTCGGAAATCCACTCAGTTATGATTGCGCAACGATTAAGGTACCATCGCTGGAATGAATGGATGTTTCCCTAACACAGACTTCAAAACCTGGGAGCTTGGGAAAATCGGCATGGCAAAACAGATGCATGCAGCAGGTACTTTTGTACTCGTTTACGTTTTTGCAAATAGGAATGTTTCCCTAACACAGACTTCAAAACCATGAAACCTGGGGAAACTGGCATTGCAAAATAGATGCAAGTTATGGGTACTTTTTATTCGTTTGCGTTTCTACAAATCGGAATATATCCCTAACACGGATTTCAAAACCATGGAGCGTGGGAAATTGGCATTGCAAATGAGATGCAAGCTGCGAGTATTTTTGTACTCGCTTTCGTTTTTGCAAAACGGAATGTGTTTTCCCAACACAGATTCCGAAACCAATGAGTTGGGAGAATCGGCTATGCAGATCTCGGCAGTACTTTTATACCCCCATGCATTTTTACATTCCGGAATTCGTTTTGGTAACACAGTCTATAAAAGTGGGTACAAATGCAACGGTTTGGCTCGGTTATTCAAGATTGCATATTCTTCCTTGTCGCCAGCCCACTGAACTTCTACGCATACCGTTTGATGATTAGGCAAAATGTTGATAACTATTTGATGCGATAACTTCACAAGTTTAATCAATAATTTAATCAATACATACAAACGATAGCCAATGAGGAACATCCGAGGTGCGATTATTGCTGAAAAAACACAAATGATTACTAAGCCAACGGCAGTCCTACGTCAACCTTGCGACTATATCATAGCTATAACCCATCCATAATTTTTAAACGATTTTTCTCAAAGGGAAATTATGATCATGGTTTGTCCACCTCTGATCATGGTTTGTCCAAAAAATGATCATGGTTTGTCCGGTTTTAGAAATCACTATTCTTGAATGAAAAAATTCGAATTTCCAAGTAGATGTTGCATTTCTCATTGCACGAGTCTACTGTCATCAAGTTGATCCATTCATGATTTAGGGTTTCTTCAGAATACACTGCGTTTCACAACTATAGAACCACTCATTTTTTCTGAGTTTCCCGAGATATGTAAGAAGTCGGCTGAATTGAAGTATATAGTGTATAGTACAATAACTATCTTCATTTATAAGACTGGCCATTTGAACTTTATTGTTGTGTTCAGGCGCGAAACATTTAAAAATTCCAGTGTTTCATAACTAAAACAATGTGATAATTGGGTAATTTGGCATCAATTCAAAAATGTTGGAAGGTCATGGCATGGTTTAATGAATAGAGGCTTCAGATTTTGGACTGGTCAGCTTGTTTACCAAATCAAAATCCTGTCAGGAACATATGAGGAGTGATCAGACGAATAGTAGATGCAGCTTACAAGCATTATGAGTGATTTGAAGAGCTTAAACGAACAGTATTCTCTGCGTAGAACTAGATACTCACTTTTACATGGCGTAGCTTGGTCGTAACCACCCCGAATGGGTTATTTGAACTGATTGAGAACTAAAGATGACCTACGAATTAGAAACTCACCGTAATTTATGTTAAATTGACGTTAATTTTGTGAAAAAGTGAGATTTTTTCCATTTGGTTCTATAGTTATGGAACACTGGAATTTTAGCTTTTTAAACGTTTCTCGTCTCAACACAACAATAAAGATGAAATGGCCAGACTTATAAATGAAAATAATTATTGTACTCTACACTATATACTTCAATTCAACCGACTTCTTACATATCTCTGGAAACTTAGAAATAATGAGTGGTTCTATAGTTGGGAAACGCAGTGTATTGCCTTTTTTTGGGCATTTTAAAAGTGTTCACACAACACACTCAACACAGAGAAACTTCATTTCTGCTATTTGCGAAAGACACTATAAACAAACTGCAGCGCGCCCAGCGGTTGACATAGAAATCATGTGGACAAAACAACATTAGTGAATTGGACATCTCTTGATCAGAATTGAGGTCATCAAAATGCGTTAATTACAAGGTTTAGCTATGTAAATCTGATACAAATGGTGTGCAAGCATGATATTTACAATATTTGTAAGTGTTACAATCCAGAAAAGGTCTGAATACGTGCCGAATGATCATCTGGTGATTGATTAAAAGTTAGCTCAAATGAGAGGCGCATTGACACCCATAGAAGGTGGATTTTATAATCTTCAAAACATGTGAATACGTCAAAATATACTATAAAAATACTGTAATTCATAAAAAAGACCATTTTATTTATATGTTTTGAAACATTCGAAAACCTGATTTGACACAGATGCGCTAAATTGAAGCATTCAAAAAAGTGGACAAACCATGATCGCGTTGTCGACTGGACAAACCAAAATCATTTACCTTAGTTCTGTCTGTTTAAATGTGACCTTCGACTTTTCTTCTCTGATGGCACACATTTCGAACAAAGCAAATGCTGACGTCGACTCACTTCAAAATAAAACATTATTTTAGGTAAACTACTCTTTCGAAGTTCTCCGCATGACCAGTTTCGTAATTTTTTATTGCCAACCAGATGAGGGACAATGGTTTCTAGCAGTATCCCATCACAATGAACGAAACGAATCATCTAGAAGACAACATAAAGCAACAAACTCACCATCACCACTCGGGAACGCTTTCGATGGGGTAAAAAACGCAGTAATAAAGTGAAATTAAATTAAATTTGGCTCGTTACAAATCCGTGGCCGACCATCGCACAGAATAAATCAACCAAGAACTACCATCACCACCACTACTACTGCTGGGTACTGAAACGCTGGGCCTCGTAGACGACTTGTTTTCCCACAGTGACCAAAGATATGTGCTTTTCCTGGCAAACCGAGTGCCGCAGGATTAGCGAGGGGTAAGGAAATTTCATTTGGTTTCAGCCTCATTTGAATACAAAATAATTGCCGTCTCTCGTTGAACAATGGCGCGCCGGAATCTTTTAAACCTAGTGTACGCGACGTTCTTGACTTAGGCCTGTGCTCTCTGAACGGCTCTTCGTTTCGTCGCTATGGCGGAAGAGGTAATCGTGGATTCGGAGCCGTGCCGGGATGGAGGGTATATCTCTAATGAACGTTATTCTGTATCATGGTGTCGTTTGTTCTTTCGTTTGCTGCGCCATGAATGAATGGGGGGAGAGGAGCACGAAAATATTTCGTGAATAGAAAATCCTCGAGCGAGAAGCTGACATCACGAATCAGTGCGAAATTCTCCTGGTAGAAAAATATCCAAATCAGAGGAAAGGCGGAATCGTGAATTGTGCTGGGATTAGGAGGCACCGGCTAAGCCTGAAAAAATAAAAACCAGCTTGCAGCTATCTCCGCAAAACGGAACAGCAAAATTGTCCCAAACAAAACTAATTATGCGATTTTTTATGAGCGTCTCTGGGTATAGATAGAGAAACACATACACGAACATCGTTTGAATTCCAAGTCTGAGCTAATATGAATATTCTTAATTTTAATGTATTACTCGTCTCTGCTGCTTGCTATTTAGCATAGGTATTTAGGGATGCACCGTTTCTGTGTAGGAGCACGAAATTATACCGATTTTTGAGTAACTTGATTGAACTGAAAATACCAAAATTTGGATGAAACTTTGAACACGTTTTCAATATTTTCCACAGTTTTTAAGCGGTTCTTAAGCTGCCCTTACACGGTCATTCGTATTGACATTAGTTCAACAGAATGACATTAAAAATTATCACGTAAATCAACAAAGTTGGAATAATTACAGAAATCCGGTTCATCATTACTGAAATAGGGCAGGGCACATTCGGATGATCGTGTAATGGCCGCTTTACACGATCACTAGCAATGACATTAGAAGTAATGAAGAAGTAATGATGATATTCGAGGTTCACTTCAATCCACACTATCATTGATCCTCAACCCTACACAATCATTTTCATTGTCATTACTTTCCTGAAGTATTGTAATGGTCTTCAGTTTAACAAAATCCCTGCAAAATGTCGCTGATGGAGATGTAATTTAAAAGCTTTTCACCTCAAACTTTGGCGATAGAGAGGATTTCTGTTTGGTCATTACTTCTGATGGAATAGTCCAAATAAGCGCATGCTTTTAGCAACAAATCATTTTGCCGAGCGATGGGACCGATATTCTTGGCTCTTCTGGGCATATGCTCAAGAGGTGGTACTATCGATGAACGGGATGTTGAAGGTGTTGCCTGGGGAGGATTTCTACTTTCCTCTCTCTCGAATTGTACCTGAAAAAATATATGATATTAGACTTTGTTTATCAATATACTTTTTTTTTCTATGTTACATTTTCCAAAAAACACCTGAAGAATGGATTGAAATTGCGCAAGAATTTAGGAATCGACACCAAATTTGGAACACACTCGGAACAATCGATGGCAAACATATTGCTATCAGGAAACCAGCTAACTCAGGGTCCCTTCATTACAACTACAAAGGATTCTTCAGCATTGTGCTGTTGGCCTTAGTGAACGCAAAAAAAAGATTTCATCATGGTTGATTCAGCGATGAATGGGCGGATATCTGATGGTGGCGTTCTGTACCACTCTCAAATTTTGAGTGAAGTGAAGTGAAGCTGACCGAATGAATGATCCGCTAGTGCTTGTGATGAATATAACGGTAAAGCAATCTGCGTTTCGTGTTGATGATGGACGTAATCTTCTGAGTCAACTACCAGCTTAATAGTGGAGGCATTACGGTTTCTCACGAGGTTTTTTTTCCGGTTAAAATGTAACGATGTATTTCTACCAAAATAATACTGAAAATGTGTATGAAAGGTTTGACACACTTTTGGTTTTTAATAATTCAAACATTCCACTTACTCCACAGATACGGGAACCCTTATTCGGAACTAGTTTGTCGTCTCCGCCAAAAATCGACCCAGCGCGTCTGGAAAAACGTTTCCGAGGGTATACGATAAAAGCACACGCGAACATTTTCGCTCGTATTCGGACAGTCTTTCCCTGATATAATATTTTTTCGAACGGAATAAAAACAAACGAAGTAACAGTCACGCAAATGTTTACTCCTGCGATTCGATAAAAAGTGGAACGAAGTTGCCAGATGATTTTTAAAAAAGTCTGTAAAAATATGTGAAAGTCTGTTAAAAATGTGGAAATGTCTGTAAAAGTGTGCGGATCTATAGAAATGTCTTTCAACGTTATATTTTCACACATTCATTAATACTATGTACATCGCGATGAACGTAAGATTGTCTAATGTATATTGTTGTATATTTTGTATATGTATATTTTGTATGTATACAGCCATTCATGCCAAACCGATAAAGTGGTTCTCAGATTTCGATGAAAAGTGGTAGTTTTGTTCTTTATTGCAAAACATTAAACCCGTATTATCTATATTTTTAAAATTTTTCTTGTAAGATGAGGAGGTTTTATATAACATATCTCGATTTCAGAGGCGCTATTTTTTTCGTTTTTGAGTTATGATTTTTCTAAGTTAACCGGTGGTCCGAAAAATCATTTTTCATCTTGAAAACCACATTTTCGTTTTAGAGTGGTCCGAAAAATCACTTTTTTTCATTTTTTTCTAAAATTACTTTAAAATGAATTCATAACTTTCGAACCACTGAATTGATTTAGATAATCGGTATATCGAATGAAAGCCAATGGGCTAGCCTTTTGTAGAAAAATATTGAACTTGCGAAAGCCATGGATTTTATTTTCGCAATTATTGATTGTAGTTGTTTTTTATTGTTTTCATGGCTTTGGACTAGAGGGCGCTATACTTTTTTATATTTTTTCTTGGAAGATGAGGATTTTTTACATAACATGTCTCGATTTCAGAGATGCTATTTTTTAGTTTTTGAGATATGATCGGTTCTTGACATTAGCGGGAAATTACAATATGTTAAGTTTCACCAATCTCATCGATAGTTCTCATAAGTTCTCGACTCTGTTCCCTTACTGTCATGAAATTTCGAAGTGTAGTATAGTAAATGTATAATATGTATCGTAAATGAATACAATTTTTTATTCATCGTGAAGAATCGTATCGTCTCTTTCGTCTGCAATGTTGTCAGGGCAAAACTACTTATGAAATAATAAAAAAACGATGACGTGTACAAGTTATTGTTACCAAACAAAACATCAACAGAATGCAAACGATACTGAAGTACTGTCGTCGGCCACTGAGCGATACTATGCTCACGACATCAATGCGATGCGATCTATTTTGCGCACGTAACCACTGTGGTGACCCCGGCGGTTAGACGCTTGTTTGCGCATATAACCTCTGTGGTTACGCCGGACGGCAAAGTGTTAATGAATGACTCAAAAAATAGGTCTAATGTCATGAGTATTGATTTTTTTTATATCTGTATTATAGTGATTTTCAACTCATTTGGCTGGTTCGTAACTTTTTACTTCCATTTTTGGAAGAATGTCGGGAGTGAGAATTGAACTCGTGACCTTTAGCGTGAGAGGCATGGATGTTATCACTACGCCAGATCGCCTCCACATGTGTATTGATGTAAACTAAATATAAAAATTTTTATGTATTAAAACTATGGAAAAATGTCATACGGTGAGTCAAATATACTTTGATGTGATGAATATAGCCTCTCATTTTTCATAAACCTCTGAAATATTGTTATATCCAAAAAGTCTGCAACAAAAATAAAAAGTATTTTACAGATATGTCTGTAAATTTACAAACATATCTGTAATTCTGGCATCTCTGGTGGTCTGAGAATTTATTGCAAGAAATCGCTTGAAAAAATGCATGAATTTGCTTGAAAATGAAGTGAATTGAGTCCGCACTACTTAGTGTCCAATCAGCAAAATGTCGCATTAAATGTAAAGTACTGTACCAAAATTACTCAGATAAATGCAAATAATTTGCAGAACTGCGAGGTTTTTCACAAGATATTTTGCTGTTTATTTACTAATACTAATGCGAGGACCTTTATAGCATACCTTTATGGCACGACAGCAAAGCCGGTTTTGACAGCTTGTATGAGTGTTGCTGCACTGCACTCATTCCAACTTTCTGGATGCACACGATCATTTTTTTATTCTTCGGCCCTACACAATTATTTCCATTGCCATTACTTTCATTCAGTATTATAATTCAACAGCTACTACACTGCCGTTCTACGCATAGTCGTCTTATGTTCCAAAATCTGCAACTGAGAAAAACGCAATCAAAGTTTTCTATCATATTAGTCTACCAGAAGCTTTAGGCATTTCGGTTTAGCAATAGACGGGTTTTTTTTTAGCAGAAAACTATTGTTTAATGAAAAGTGAAAAAATCCTCTCATTTGAATCAATCTTGGTTACGGGCCTAAACATTCATAGTGGGACAGTTATGCCTAGAATAACAACATGGGACAATTGAACTTGATGTTGTTTTTATGCTATATATTTTACAATCCCCTGGTGTGTGAACGGTTTAAATTGATCAAAACTAGAAGCATTTCCATTTTCCCATACATTTGTCATTTGTGAGTTTCCCTAACCATGCCGTCAATAACGAGCAACCATTCGGCGATCAACGAAGGGGAATGATTTAATGTGTCCGTGAACAAAGAAGAGACGAAGAAGAAAAAGGAGAAGACGAACGAAGGGAGATTTTTGCCTAGTGCATAAATATAGGATCACGCTGAGGAAGATTTTCAGTATCGTTCTGGATACGAAGCATAGAACATCGCTTGTTCTTCCTTGTTTTGCGTCATCACATGTGTTCGTTTCGGATTGAGCTGCGGACGCGACCAAATTACTTACTCGCATTGTAATAATTATATCTGACGTCATTCCATTAAGGTTCTGAACTACATATTTGTCAAATCATAAAACTAGACTGTCATCGGCTCACCAAGAAAACAATTGTTCCGGAATTTTGTTTGTGATTTGGTTTCGCATGACAGTAGCAATCAAACTATCTCCACCAAGGATGACAGCTAAGCTAATCGAGAACGGAAATATTAATAGAAAGGGCTTCTGTTGAAAAGAGTGCAAAGCGGAGGACTTGAACAAAATATCAGCGTAGTTAACCTTTTTTTTTGTTTTTTAATCGAGAATTAGTTCGTTCTTCCAAACCAGAAATGTATATTAGGCCTGCAAAAAGTGATTAGGCATAAAAACATAGTTTTATAAAGAAAAATTAAAATTAAACGTAGAACGGCAGTACAGGTATGCTACAATTTTTATATCTCAAGCCAAAATTACTCACATACATATATGAAAATTGTTTGCAGAACTAAAAAGTATTTGAACATATCAACAAACACAACGCATTGTTGAAAACAAGTTAAAACAGGAAAATCGTTGAAAATCCAACAAATAACCATTCGAAAAGTGTGCAAAATACATAATCTAGTGAAATGGTTGAAAACACTCCTAAAAATGTATGGTGCTGTAGATAATTGCGCAAAGGATGTTCGCAAAAATGTTCAATTAGAGGATCAAATGTTCACAATATTCGTTTCGCATTAAGGGTCTGTCCGATTAGCTGGATGTCCAATTAGAGGCAAATCACCGTACAATGATTCACGACAATGCAACCGATTTTGAAAGCTTGTAGGAGTGCAGCAATTCTGGCATTCATAACCGTTGAAGAACTAATCACCAATCGCCTGGCAACCAGTACAAATTGAGCGTTGGCAGCATAAAGCTAGGACTCGCGTAGGGCTCACACATTGTTCATTGTTTGGAGTAATATTGATGCAAATATATTCAGCATTTGCGATGACCTGAAGTCAATTATTGCGTTGGATAGTGCATAGATGTTTGGATATCCATCCGGATGCTTTATTTTGAGATTTAGAGTTGAAATATTGCAGCAGAATCGCACAAAGCACTTCATTTTTGATTCTAGGTTACGATTTCAATGCAAAGCGGTATTCCACGATTGAAGAGCTCAAAGTTGCAATCTCGGAGACATGGAAATATATCGGGAAATCCGTTCAACAGAATTGGTAAATAGTATTCCAACACGAATTTTCCAGGTTATTAGCCGAAATGGCAAGGTTGCCAATTATTGACAAGGAAATCAGCCGATCGTTTTGAATTTTGCATTGATAATACTTATGAATTTTCAAATGGTCTTATAGAAACTGGACAGCTGAAATCATTATATTTAGGCACAATAAATAAACAAGTAACTCTTTTGAACGAAATTGACGTTAAATATACTTTATTCTAAGCATTCAACAATGTATGAATGTGTGTTGTTGAAATTCTAACTGTTTGTGCTGCAACGAAATAGAATCATGGTGGTCTTATAGAAATTGGACAGAGTGTATAGCATATCAAACAAATCTTAGGGAATTTCCGATTCGTCTGGTATGTAGATGGCCGAAATCCGTTAGCGGAAAAATAGTTTTAAACGTTAAATTTATATTAGAAAAACGTGACCTGTTTTCTGATTTGGTACCCTCAATGAAAGACGTCAAAATACTTTTTTGCTGCACTAGAAATATTGTTTTGATTTTTGCATAACCAAAGGCGCAATGAAGTGAGCTTACAAGGCAGCGGCAAACAGTGTTCTTGGGGTTAACAGGCAGTAGCAACAAAATAACCTCCAATTTTTCCAATTGTTTCAATAGTTAATTTTCTATCAATGGTAAATATGTGTTATTCCTCATGTAAGGATTATGTTCTGTCAAGTTGGAGTCGATTCGTTGCCTAGTTTTTGGCAAGTTTCTTGTCAAATCTCTTGTCAAAATATTTGGACCGAATCAAATAAACGTGAAAGAACAGCTTATATTAAATATGTTGAGTATGGGATTTTTTTTTGTTTTTCAATGTGTTGACATCACGTTTGTTAAAAAAAAACCTAATTTTTAATTGAATGTACCAAGGTCCGTGGTAATCATGAACAACCTCATAATCTTAAAATTCAACACGAAATAAGAAGAAGGCATATTCGTTTCGCTTTCACTAATTTCTTCAAATGCAACGACAAAGTTTGCCACGAAATCTTCTTGAATGGCGTTAACGTTCCCTGTGGAACTTTTGCCGACTCAACTTATGTATTTACTAGCGTCATTTATTAATACTTAGTTGAGATTTGTTAAACCAATTAACACGCCTTGAATGTATTCCGAAGGGCAAGCTCTAGAATACGCGTGACCACAGTGCAAGTCGAAGGAAATTTCTCTGACGAAAAATCCCCCGGCCAGAACGGGAATCGAACCCGAACACCCGGCATGATAATGTGAGACGCTAACCACTCGGCCACGGGTGCATTTTGCCACGGAATCTATTCTGTCTTAATTACAACCCTTAAATTTTTCTTTTTTACATAGCTTGTTTATTGCTCTTGTACTTTAGATTGTATTTTTCTTTGTTATTATCAGGAAATTCAACAAAATGATGAATTATGTTCTCCAATAAGGTACATTTTGAATTCAGCTTAACTTGGGTTAATGGATTTCGGGTAAATTTGATTTAACTCGAAGATTCCCCCAAAATTCATGATTTTTTCAAGTGCCTGTCTTTATATGGTGTGAAACTACTATCTAGTCCCCGGCTCTGTGAGTGTTATGCGAAAATCTCTTTTTCAATGATTCCCCCTAAAAACCAAAAATAACACGACGCTTACACTTGGCACAATATTTCCTGGAGGCGTTGTCGCATTGATAAAATCACAAAAATTTTGTTGTCCCTTCTTTCCGCCTCTCCACGTTCCACGTGCAGCATGTACAAAATTATCCGATTACTGCAAAACTGCCACACCCATTATACGAGATCGTATGTCTAGATTTGTACGCAGAACCAACCACAAAAACCTCCTATTTTCGAATTCCATTCTCGTATGACATGCGTTTAATTTTTTCCCCAGTCGGATGACAACCCGACTGGTTCCCGTTCGCCCGCCGTCCTCATCCTCGTCCTGACGCCGATCCCGAAGGGGGCAACAACAACAACAAAAATGAGGCGACCGCAAACACTATTCTAGTTTGTCTGTTTTAATTATTCATTCAACGAGCGTCGCTGAGGTACCTTTCCTCCTATCTCTTGTTCCGATGAAATAAAAAGACCAGATTTCCACGTCCCAAATCGCGGACTGAAAATTGAGCAAGCCAAAATCTGGCGCCCGATGAGGGGGAAAATAATTAAATCAATAGAATATTAATTTATGGGATTATATGGACATATTTTTAAATTCTTGATTGGCTGCTGTCATTCGCGATATTTTTCCCCGTATTTTTTTGCCTTGTGATGGGAAAATTTCACCCCAAATCTCCGTGATCGGCTGTGATTATTCCACACCCCTGCTTCCCACCTATTTTCTCCTTATTACCACCCTCGCCTTAGAATATTAGGCGTTTTTTTTTGTAGCTGCAACTATACGAGCATCCACCCACCCTCCGTAGTCCTCCTGATGACGATGCTGATTGGAATCGGAATGTACGGTGGCACACGGTAAGCCTAACGATGACTCGAATTTCCACCCACCCCAGGGAAAAGTGAGTGAGAGAGAGAGAGAGAGACCATCATTGGTGATTTTATTGATTTCGATGACCCACTTTTTCGCGTTGCTAGTGCTGTTATTGCCGATCTCGTCACCAAATGAGCGAGCGAGCGATTGATTCAATTATGGGGCTTCGAACCGACGTGATTTTTTTTTTCCACCATGAAGCATCTCCATATTTGTTTCTGGATTTAGTGCATAAAATCGCGCATTTCGTTTGATTTTGTTTCCCGCTCCTCATGCGCACAATTTCAACGGTTTGTGAATAATGAATACATGTGTGGGATGGGAAAGAATCCACTGAAATCTAATCGTCGAATTGGATGATTCGCATGATTCAATTTGTATGATGTGAAAATTGCACACCCTCCCACTCGACAGAGAATGGGAGAGGCGGTTTCGTACGCTTATCGCAATCATAAATTCCAATGAACAGACAATGCTATTCTGCACATTAGGGGGAATGAATGTGTTTTTCACGGAACTAAATTATACCCTCCAACCAGTTTCGATGATTGGCGAATACAGTGATGCTTCTGAATCCGGGCGCTTTTAAATCCGGACACTTTTTCATTACATTCAATATTATGCCAAAACCATGACATTTTTTGCATGTTGAATTAATGTGACTGATAGTTACTATTGTGTCAATTTAGTTTAGTGTCAAACATAGCACCCAGCTGTTAACAAAAAATGTCGTAAATCAAAAATCAATGTGAATTTCACAAACTTATGTCCGGAATAAAAAGCACATTCAGAAAATGATTTTAAATCCGGACGGCCAAACGTTGACGATTGAATTTCTCATTGAAGGAGTTGCATAAGGGTTTGTTAGAAGCCTTAGTATGGAGTATGGAGTGTGAAAAATGCAAATCCAGAATGGACCAAGTAAGATTTAAATTATCTACAGATTGTTGTTTCATTACATGTCCCACGATTTTATTTTAGTCTCATCAATGCCCTAGATTAACATTTTACGGACCGCTCACGAGATTTCTCGTGTTCGCGTTCTTTCTTTACTGACTTGTGTGAAATTAGCGGATAAAAGTTTTTGTTGCGTGCAAGTTTCTGTTCAATGTCTTGCTGGATTTAATGAATAATAAATTATTTCAGTTCAAATAAATTGATTGTTTATTAAGTAACAACCTTCAAAATCATGCTCATTAGATAGAGAATTGAATCATTCATCTTTCCACATAATTCATTTTTTTTTATCATGACAGTGAAAAGTTATACAATGAAACGTGAGCATGCGTCAATAAAGGAAAATATACCGAATTTTTAAAATCAGAAAAAAATATAGAAGGTTATGTCCAAGATACGACCGCATTGTTGACGTAGAACTACACTGTTATTTTATATAAGTCGCCATACATTGGTGGCTTGAAACTACTAGGAATATAAACACTTCTCATCATTTTGCGCTCGAAAAAAGTTGCATTACTTTCTCATGCTCGAGAGGAGCGCAGCTGTCACCCTTAGTGGAGGAAGTTTTGCTACTGGCAAGCGAAACCTAATTACATACAAAATTCCAGAACGACATTTACTTCTTGGTGACTAAACAAGCGAAATAAACTCTTTTTGTTCATAACAACCTTGAAAACAGTAGCAATGCTTCATTATGATCAATATTAGCGCAAATGCAATCCTAGTTGAAGGCAGTTTTGCGCCTGGCACGCGAACCCAAATAATTCCAGTAAGACATTCAAGATGCTTGGTATTCCCCAAATAATTTTCTGGCGCACAAACTTATCGCCATTGATGATGCATTCTCAATGGCACCAACGAAGCCGTTATGATGACGGAAAACAGACGATGTTAACAGCTTGGAAAAAAAACTGAATTATGCCACACATCTTGTACACTGCTGTAACACCCATCGATGCGAATTCGCTGATGAGTTTGTCAAGAGCGACTGTCTTCACCACCAGCGGGGGGAACTTGATTTTGGTTGCTGCCTGGGTAACGGCGTTTACATTTTCGACAGATGCGCCGAAATCGCCTACTTCGCTGTTGTTCGATGCGGCGTCACACTCGCGAAGGCTCGGTTCAGTGCGAGCGCTTTTCACTGCACCAACATCGCGTGCATCATCAGACGACGCTTGCCTCGGAATGTTATTGGCCCTGGCAATGCGATCGTTTTGAGCAGGGCTCGAGCCTGCCTTCCTCTTCTTCTTGCTCATCACACATTACGCGAAGCGTCCAAATTATGACGCGGAAAGAAAAACACACGATACGAATAACTCGAAAAACGAACAGAAAAACCAAACGACGATATCTAAGTTGGATTACCACTGGTGGGGTCCAATCTTAGATCGAAGCGCAGCGAAAGCAAAGTGAACTGGATTGCTCAACAGTCAGTCCGATGCCGAATGAAAGTATGCCTCAGCGAGATTCACTGTTTATACTCTAGGCAAGAATTCCCCTTCATTCTTCTACTTTTCCTTTGTTCACGGAGACTTTAAATCCTACGATTTCCCCTCCGTTGGTT
Organism: Toxorhynchites rutilus septentrionalis; assembly: GCF_029784135.1. Lineage (NCBI taxonomy): Eukaryota > Metazoa > Arthropoda > Insecta > Diptera > Culicidae > Toxorhynchites > Toxorhynchites rutilus. The sequence goes on from NC_073744.1 coordinate 40,762,324, forward strand.
GTCGATAAGTTGCTCGTTATTGATAACTCTGTTCGGGAAAGCACACAAATGGACAGAATAAATGTATGGAAAAATGGTAACGCTTAAAGATTTAATGAATTTTAACCATTTACAAACCAGGGGATTCTTAAGTATAGCATTTTAAACAAATCTTACGGAATTTCCGATTCGTTTAGTATGTAAATCGCCAAAATCAGTTCGCGACAAAAATAGTTATTAACGTTAACTTTATTTCATAAAAACGTGACCTGTTTTCTGATTTGACACCCTTAATGAAAGACGTAGTTCTACGTCAAAAGTTATTCGATAGAGAAATATTTTACATATCTCCCAGCCACAATTTTATTCGAAAAAGGGTATGAGAAAAGTTATAGGCCAAGTTGTATGGAAGAAAATTATTATTTTGGAAGGATTTTGGAAAGAAATTTAAAAAAAATATTTGAAAGGATCCAACACAGGTTCTCGAGATAGTACTTATTCGATATAGAATATTTTTATCTGTCTTCAGCAAAATTTCCATTGTTCGGAAAACCCGAAAACCTATATAACTTGTATGGGAGAAACTTAAATAATTAATAGTTATTTGAAAGGGCCCAAAACACATTTTTGAGATAATACTCATTGGATAGAGAATACTTTTATTCATCTTCAGTCAAATTTTCGTTGGCCGGAAAAGAGTCTGAGAAAAGGTATGGGCCAAAATGTGTACAAGTTGTAGGAGGGAAACTAATAAATTTAACGAAAACGGAAAATTTTTCACACTCGAAAAAAAATTGAAAGAACAGAGTGCAAAGTCGAAATTTTTTAAAATCGTGAAATATCAACGCATGAAGATGGGATATCAATCACTTTAAAGCATACTTTATATGGATTTACACGGGATATTTTACAGAGAAATTTATATTTCGATGTATGTAGATGCAGTAGACAAAAATATCGGGAAGAAATGAGAAATCGATTTCTTTCTGTTTTTTTTTCAAAGATAGCAAATCCAATTAACGTTATCAACTATCTTTCATTTGATTTCAATAACGTTGTTGTAGGACCATTCAGTACTGATATATTATTGTATGAACGAAAAATTTCGAAATCGGATTTGATAATAAATAGTTCAATAAATAATCATTAAAAACAGTTTTGAAAACTCTAATAAATTCTATACACCCAGGATTTTTTTACGCAGGGGATAGAATTTTGTTATAATTTGTCGCGGTACACCATAGTAGCGGTACACCATAGTAACTATATAAATTTTCATTTCCAAGCCTATTGAGAATGGAAAAAAAACTCATGTTTTCACTATAGCTCTTATAGTGAACCATATAGGAGAATTATCTTATTATTATCTGAAAAAAATCACACATATCTATAAAAGGCGTAGGAACACATTTAAATACGAATTATAATAGTACTGAAATTTTTACTTTTTTTTTTTACTTTTTACTTCCTTACCCCCTCTTTAAATTAATTTATTTCACCCATACAAGTTGTACAGGTTTAACCCTCTACCGCCCAAGTTTTTTATTTATCTAAAAAACCTACTCCCCTTTTATTTAGAATTTCCGAATTACAACATAAAATACTCCTGTGATAGATGAAAATATTCTAAAGACGTTCTAGTGGGGGTGAACATTGAAAATAATGTCTGAATAATTTGAAAAGAGAACCCGCGAAGCCCGTCTAAAGGTGGGCTTGGGCTGTAGAGGGTTAATTTTTCTTAGTCCCTTTTCCGACCAATGAAAATTTGGCTAAAGATAAATAAAAATATTTTTTATCGAATGAGTACTATCTCGAGAATGTGTTTTCGGTCCTTTCAAATAACTTTTTTTCAATTTTCTTTAAAATAATCAATTTCTCCCATATAACTTGGCCTATAACTTTTCTCAGACTCATTTCCGAATAATAAAATTGTGGCTGGAAGATAGGTAAAATATTTCTGTATCGAATAACTTCGAGAACTGTATTCGAACAACTGTTTTTGATTTTCAAAATTCTGTAAATTTTTCTATATTGACCCATGCTCACGTTTCAGTCCATAACTTTTCTCTGTCACGATCAGCAAAAAAAGGGTTTATGTGGAAAGATGAATGATTCAATTCTCGAGCTGATGAGCATGATTTTGAAGGTTGTTACCTGATAAAAAATCAATTTATTTGAACTGAAATAATTCATTATTCATTAAATCCAGCAAGACGTTAAACAGAAACTTGCACGCAAAAAAAAACTTTTATCCGCTGAACTTTCATCCGCTAACTTCACACATAGAGGCGAATGAACTGCAAAGTTTAAAGTTTCTTAAAAACTTGCAAGCAAAGCAAGCACCTTCACACAAGTCAAAACGTGCGGTCCCAGGCGTATGTCTTACAGATTTCCTCCCGGTCCTTAAAGTGTTAATGAAGAAAGAGGTGTGATAACTACTAACTGCTACTTGTCTAATTATTTTCTAGCTTTTTTTAGTACATCATCTGTATTAGTATTATGTTTAATCATAATGAAACCGTTGAACTTAAAAAAATGTTTTTTGCTTATTTTAATTTTTAGTTTTTATTACATAATCTGTATCATTAGTATATTTCTCTACAATAAAACCATTCAACAATTTCTTCAAAATTTTGGTTTTGCATTTTTCATAAATAACCGTGTTCTACTAGTCATTCTCTTTCGTTTGATTGGATTTTGAGAAAATATGTAATTCGCCATTTTGTAGTGGCCGCCATCTTGGATTTATATTTTTTACCAATAACTGTATTCTACTAGTCAAGCCCTTCCATTTGATACCCATATTTGAAAAAATATGGCGCCATCATGTAGTGGCGACCATTTTGGATTTCCAATTTTCATGAATAACTGATTTTTCATCCACTTGCAAATAACATGTCTCTCCGTTACATGGAATAAATGTTTTATACAGAAAATATATATAGAATGAAGACAGCCCTTAATCGGACAATTCCTTTCTCGAGTTTTCCCTTTATCAACAAATTCGGGATCCACTTGTATTTATATAGATAGAAGGCGATATAGGAGGGCGTTTTATCACATTTAAATCCATTTCCACTTTCGAACGAAGATCAATTGCGCAAGCATCAAATGGACTAACAACACTTGTCAATATGTAATTGTAGAACACATGCGAATTGAATTTTTCGAATTTTCCCATTTTCCGTCTGAGCTTTCCGAAAATGTTCAAATATCATGTTTGGTTGGAATATGTGTATTATTTTTAATGGAATCCCCTCTTCCAGAGAAGAGAGGGGTGTCATACCATCATATAAACATTTCCCGTACCCAAAAACCCTCACATCCCAAATTTGGCTCTATTTGCTTTATTAGTTATCGAGTTATGCAGAAATTTGTGTTTCATTTGTATGGCAAAGGGGAAGAGTGTCGAACCACTATAGAAACGTTTATCGATCCCTAAAACCTCTATATGTCAGGTTTGATTCCATTTGCATAGGAACGATTCTTACCCCCAAAAACTCTTACATGCCAAATTTGGTTCCATTTGCTTGATTAGTTTTCGAGTTAATGCAGAAATTTGTGTTTCATTTGTATTTTTAAACGGTTTTATTTAGCTTGCCCTGTATTCTGTTTGTATGTTTGTATGTTTGTACCATGTTTGTCTGTAGCGCTGACCCACATTAATAGAAATTTGACCTTCCTGTTGACCGATTGATCTGAAATTTGGAACACACCCTTATCTCTGTAGTCATTATAAAACTGCGTTTTTCATAATCTTGAAATCCAAGATGGCGGCCGCTACAAAATTGGCGGATCACATATTTTGTCAAAACTTCATCAATATAGGTTTTCCAAAACCCCATCAATATGGATATCAAATGAAAGGGCTTGACTAGTAGAATACGGTTATTTAAGAAAAATGCAAATCCAAGATGGCTGCCACTACAAAATGGAGGACCACATACTTTCTCAAAACTTCATTAATATGGGTATCAAATGAAGGGCTTGACTAATAGAATACGGTTATTTATGATAAATGTAAATCCAAGATGGCTGCCACTACAAAATGGCGGACTACATATGTTCTCAAAACCCTATTATTATGGGTATCAAATGAAAGGACTTGGCTAGTAGAATACGGTTATTTATGATAAATATAAATCCAACATGGCTGCCACTACAAAATGGCGGACTTCATATTTTCTAAAAACTTCATTAATATGGGTATCAAATGAAAGGGCTTGACTAGTAGAACACGGTTATTTATGAAAAATGCAAATCCATCAAAATCCTACCAAATGGCGGACTATATATTATGTCAAAACCCCATTAATATGGGTATCAAATGAAAGGGCTTGACTAGTAGAACACAGTTATTTATAAAAAATGCAAATCTATGATGGCTGCCACTATCAAATGGCGGGCTACATATTATCTCAAAATCCGATTAATATGGGTATCAAATGAAAGGGCTTGAATAGTAGATCACAGCAGATCATGAAATACCAAATCCAAGATGGCCGCAATCACAAAATAGCAAATTACTTTATCAAACGGTTTTGTTTAGCATGAACTGTTCGTATATATGTTTGTATGTCTGTAGGGTTGTCCCACATTAATAGAAATTTGACCAATAGGAACTGACCGAATTTATAAAACACCTTTATCACTGCTGTAATTTTAAAACTGCTTATCTTGAAAAATCCAATTTGGCTGCCGCTACAAAATAGCTGATTTCATATCATCTCAAAAAAAAAAGGTTGATTGAGATATGTGCATCAAACGACCGAACTTGACTTGGAGAACACACTATGTATTTTGTGCAATCCACTCAATATCGGTATCAAATGAAATTTTTTTGACTGATATAATACAGTACAATGGTTTTATTGTAGAGAAATATTCTAATGAAACAGATAATGTACTAAAAACTAGAAAAGAAAATAAGTGAAAAAAACTTTTTAAGTTAAACGGTTTAATTGTGATTAAACATAATAATGTACTAAAAGCTAGAAAATAATTAGGCAAGTAGCAGTTAGCTGCTATCACATCTCTCCTCCATTAGTCTAGGTTATTGATAAGACTAAAATAAAATCGTGGGCACGTTGGATTTCCATTTTCCACAGTTAGCGACTTCCTCATATGTCCCACGATTGTATTTTAGTCTTATCAATGCCCTAGACTAATGAAGGAGAGGTGTGATAACTGCTAACTGCTACTTGCCTAATTAGTTTCTAGCTTTTAGTACATTATTATGTTTAATCATAATTAAACCGTTTAACTCAAAATTTTTTTTTACTTATTTTATTGTATTTGTATCATTGTTATTGTGAAAAAAATCAAGACAATGCACCGAGTCACAAATCAATGAAAACGATGGAAGAATAGCATGAATTGGGTTTCGAATTTCATCCGCATCCACCGTATTCTTCAGATCTGGCCCCTAGCAACTATTTTCTGTTCGCAGACCTGAAGAGAATGCTCGCTGGCAAGAAATTTAAGATCAATGATGAAGTGATTACCGAAACTGAGGCCTATTTTGAATAAAAACCGAAAGAGTACTATAAAAATGGTGTCGAGGAGTTGCAAGATCGCTATAATCGCTGTATCGCCCTCGAAGGCAATTATTGAATTTCGCAAAAAAAAAATAGTTATACTGTGTTACCTTATTGACTTTTCAGCCGAACTGTCATTCGAATATGTACAAAAGGATGGAGCCGCGTGGTATAATTTACCATCTCTCGGTGCACCAATCAAACGACTCTGATGGAGACACGCGATGTCTGTCGTTCGCTAATGGACCCACGCGACAGCTATTCTACAGAGTCTTTGCGTAATTTTCCCCCTCATTCTAGTGGCCAGATTTGGTGTGTACCTACGTTATCCGCCGTTCTGAACCGTCGCAGTCCTTCACATTCCGACATCCGACGTAATTCGTTCCACCCGGTCGTACGAACCTAATTGAATTGCGAGGCAACAATTCGGGCACGCCGATCCAATCAATCGGAATGAACCCCATCAAGTTTATGTGATGCCATCAGTGGCAGCAGTGGTCTGGGGTCTCCCTCGAGCAGCACAACAAACGCTTCTGCCGATATCGATTCCAATCGAGAAGGATCTGCCGGTGACACGTTTATGTCGAAGTCATCCGATCCGCCATTGGGCGGCTCTCGGGGGTTTTCAAATTGAGCATAAATGATGCGTGGTCGGAATTGCCCTCAGAAGTGGTTCACTAGAATATATATACACATTTATTTGTGTCTGTTGTTATATAATTTTATAAGTACACTTTTTCAACCTTTGGCTTCTCATTCAACAAACGCGCAAACAGAAAATACTACTGCTAGCACCGTCTTAACCACCGAGCAGAACCCGAGTCGACTTGCAAGCAATCGACGTCTCTCAAGGCTATGGACGATTGCCAACAGGGAATGGAGACAGGCGACAACCAAATAAGAAAAGAAAGACAAATGCACTGACTGAAACGAGTCGGGATAAAAAATTACACAAAATTCGGTGGTGTAAAATGAAGCAAAACCAATCCGTGTACACGACGCAATACCGGCTTAAACGAGACGTATCATGATGAATCACCTTCTCCCCAGCCGGTAGGGTATTGGGTTCCCATTGCTTCTGTGGTTCTAGGGATGGTTGTTTTTCTTCTCAGCTCATCTGAGCTGTGATTTATAAAGGAGCGAATTGGGAGGAACAGAGCGCCGTTCCTCAACGCCGTAATTAGCTCAACTTCGGATGCCGTGATGGATTGCAATTCGGGAACACAACCGTCGCTTGACACTAATGACATGATTTCGGGTTGATGGTTGCAGCAGAAGTGATGGGGACAGTTTCCTGAACCACAACACAATACGGATTCATAATGAGTTACTTCAAAATAATTCAATAAGCATGTAAACAAGATTTCAATAGCAAATCGGGATATAATAGCAAGAATTTGATCGAAGAATATTTTTCGGTCGAGTGATCAAATTTCAAATATGGAGCAAGTATCATAAGGTCCTTGTTTTGTTGGAACATATACAGTGACTCAAACTCGAACTCGTACCCTATCATGCAGATCTCTTTTCACTACTTTTGAAAGTCATAAATAAGCTTTCGAAACATCTATTAAGATGGTGCTATATAGCCATTCCATGCCAAACCGATACAGTGGTTCTCAGATTTCCGTCAATTAATTTTGTCATAACTCAAAAACGGAAAAAAACGCCTCTCTGATTTCGAGATATTTTATGTAAAAAAAAAACCCGCAGCTTTCAAGGAAAAATATGAAAAAATATAGCTTCCTTGGTTCCGAGACCATGAAAACTATAAGAAAACAAATTCGATCGATAATAACGTAAGCAAAAATCAAATTTACTTCAATTGTAGTAATATCAGCTAAGATGTTTCAATTTGATATATCGAACATCTAAAAAGCCACTGAACGGCTTAAAAGTTATGAATTTTTGAAAAAAGTCATTTCTGGGAAAAAGTGGAAAATAAAAGATTTTTCGGACCACCCTAAAATGGAAATGGGTACGTAAAAAAAAACAAGGGTGGGTAATGTCGGGGACATAACCGGAGTGACGTAGGACTATACAAAGGGTACAGCTTTTGTTAAATATATATTTTAAATATATTGTTTTATTTTCTTCTCCTACGTGAATACCTACCTATCTACCTGAAAAGTGGATTAGTTTGCTGTTTACTCTTTATGAATATGTTGATGGTTCTGAGAAGAACCTTTGGTGTTGTGTTTTTGTTATCACTCGATATTCCCATCTTGTTCGGTTAAAACTTCCTGTTTAGCTGTTGCGTTTGCCACTCGCCACAGCTTTCACAGTTGGAAAATTTCTTCCCATCCAGCTTGTGACATATTGTTCATTAAATTACATTTAATGCGACGTGCCGGAGAAACACTTTGCCACTCACTGAAACTAATTGTTGCCTTGATGAGCGCCGAACCGAAGCTGCTCTGTTCTTGATGCGGGTTTTCTGATTGTCGTGAGCAGCTTTGCAAGCCAACTCGAGCACTCCGACGGCCGAAACTCTATAATCGCTGTTAGGTATACTGGTGCTCCGGCACCAATCCGTTCGGCCTAGTTACCCTTGCGGAGCAATTATTGAATGCGACCAACAGGGAACTGGAGACCTGCACGGTTCGAGTGAGACTTTGCCTTTCCCTTAACTTGTCCTCCTTTGTTACGTCCACGATGCCGATGCCGTACAACCACACGGGTTTACGGTTTGAAAGAAAATAAGATATTTTTTTGGGGTCCGCGTGTTTTATACTCTAGCGGTACACACTCACAGGATAGAGACAAATCGGCAGACTCAGCCAGAGGGGCGAGTCCAACGAGACGAACGAATGAGCGTTAAAAGGCAGCGATGGCAAAAAAATACATTCATTACGATTTGTTCGCTCGTTAGATTCACATGCAGGCTAAAAAGGGTCCTTTTCAGGATCACAAAATTATGTTCAATCTAAAGAGTTTATTGTTTTATTATCACTCGATATCCCCATCTTGTTCGGCTAAACCTTTCTGTTTAGCGATTGCATTTGCCACTCGCCACAGCTTTCACAGTTGGAAAATTACTTCCCATCCAGCTTGTGACACATTTTACAGTAAATTACATTCAATTGCACGTCGCATTGCCACCACTCAGTATCGGATTGGAGGTAATTTTAACCTGTAATTGAACATTTGCGATGACAGTGGTACATTGTCGACTTTCAATGTGGGGTCATAATTTTGACCTCGAACTCTATGTTTACAAAAATGTCCAACTAAATATGTCGCATTACAGGTCCGTCCAATTAGCTAAATGTCGAGATAAATGTAAATTACTGTACTTTCAATCTAGGAGCAATTTAAGAATTGGTGAAAACCAATAAGCTCAGAACAACTGCCAAATTCACATACTCATCAGATCCTGGCAAACAAATTATGAAAAAATCAATTTGTGTTTTATTATTATTTTGGATATTATTTTAGAAAGCATTGAACTGTATTTCGTAAACTCTTTTTTGAAAGGTTTAATGGCCCTGATAAGCGCCGTGTTTTATGGAATGGTTCCAATTTAGAAAACTTTGTACTCGTGGTTTTGAAAAAAAAACCATTTCGAACGCCCTCGATGCCGCCTTGTTCTGGATTTGCCACCAAAGCAGTTTGTATAAAGAACAAACTTTTTTCTTCTGCTACCTGATGCCGTTTTGCGATTGCGTTTGCCACTCGCCACTCGCTGCAATTGCCTGTTGTTGTCTTGATGTCCACCGAACCGAATGTGTTCTGTTCCGAATGCGGGTTTTCTTATCGTCGCGAGCAGCTTTGCCAGCTAACTCGATCACTTCGGCGGCCGAAACTATATAACGCCGGCTAGGTGGACTGGTGCACTGGTGCACTAACGCGCTCGGCCTAGCTACCCTTGCGGGGAACTCCAGATCAACACGGTTCGAGCGGGATTTTGCCTTTCCCTTCACTTTTCCTCCTTTACCATGTCCAGACATGGCTGCTTGTGTTGGTTTGTTGATGTGTTGTGATGTGAACCGATGTGGTGTACGGTTTGAATGAGAATGATCGTTACGGCAGCGGAGCGGAGATTTTTAAGCTGACTGGCTGGCTCGAGAATTACGCATGTGTGAGACTGCGACCAATGTTTCGTTCATTTTTTTCTTTTTCCTTTCCAATCGTGCTTCATTCTATTTCGCTGCTGCTCTGGTTGCCCGTTTTGGTCGGTACGATTTGAGGAGCACAAAATGGACCAATCAAAAATGGGCACATAGTGCATTTTGACAATGCTTGATATTTCACAATTATTCAATTATTTATCTCAAGAAAAATGAAATGTTATTCGTTATGATAGATGCGTAGATATATTTCCTATCAATTGATGCAAAAACCTTTGCGATCTATTGAGAAATGCTCGAGTTATAAGCGTTCCAAATCTTGCATTTTTCCTACTTGTTCAGTGCCTAGATTTACATTTCACCCCCTATATCTTCCGGTTAGACGTAGTCCTACGTCAAAATTTAAAAAAATGCCGGTCTAATGTTTTGGGATAAAGAACAAATATACAACTTTTCACGAAAATCTGAGAACCTGTAAGGGGGGTGCTGTGCGAGCCTTTTAAAATCGCCGACTTTTGCGCCAGAGGACCAAGGTCCTCTGTCGGGATTCGGAGTGATTGTTGCCCGGACTAGCGCGTACCGTAGGCCTCGCTACAGTATCCTCCTTCAAATTGCGGCTTGCCACACTTCCCAATTTGCTGACGAAAATTTCGAAAAGTTTCTCTGTCGTTTTGAGGAACCCAATCTTTCTTTCTAACCGACCCTAAATAAGAAAATGTTACTAATTTTAAAACCAACCGCTAATATTTTAATAAAAAAAATTAACCAAAACTTTTCCAGAAATTTTCCGATTCTTTGTTTCTTATTTTCGTCAAACACCTAACTCCTTTTCCCAACAATTCCAAATTGCTTGTGACGTCACTCTTTACTTTACGTGTTTTCCTAACTCTATGATTCTCCTACTAACACAATGTTTTGTCCCTACTAATTGGTGTCGTTTTACGCGTAACTGTGGTGGTGGTCCGTTATATAGCGTTCTGTTTCAGGGTACTCACTCTAATTGATGTTTTAATACCGGGATGAGCTCACCCGTGCAGCAACGATGGGGTTTTCAAATGGTGGAGCAGCGTGATGATTTATTCCGCTCCGACACCAAAACTCCCACCGACGTGAGTTCCGGTAAATCTCGCTGGCGTTGGTGGACTTTCCCGTCCTGAGCTTACCGTGTTGGAGTAGGGTCGCGTGTAGCGTGCGACTCACACGGGGCCGAGCTTCCCTTCCGTTGACCAACGCGCTCCAGAATGGTCTATAGTGGTACGCAACCACGAGGCGATAGACCACTCCGGGGGATTTACCGTAGCACCAAGATCTCACAGCGATGGCTGATCGCCGGAACGCAAGCACAGTCCCTACTAGGACTCGGGCACGTAACTGTAACCTGTACACGGAGCCACCAAGGCTGTATAAATTGCCTTTCATTATTATAAAATCATTCAACCAATGTTGCTTTAATAAAAATTTACCTCCGTTTTACTGGGTGCAAAGCACACTGCTGCACTAACTTTTAGTTATACTAATTGATTGTACTCAATTGTACAATTGTCCTAAATAAAATTTTACAGTGAACAAAAGCGTCTTTATAGCAAACAATAAACTCACTTCTACTTGATTTGAATAATCGCGCAACTCACGATTTATTGATTTTTCTATTCAAATCACTCCGAAAATATCTGGAAATAATCAAAACTTAATACTCGAAACGTTTTGAAACTATTTTTACTGTTACTTCAAAAAAACTACTCAAAATAATTTCACTCGTTTTCACCAAAATTGAACTTCTTCGCTCGGCGGCTCAGAATGGAAAGGTTGATTCCTCTGTTCTTTCCGATTGCGAAACCTTTCGAATCTTCTAGTATTTTTTTTTTATATTTCTGTCTCTACTTCCGAATCTTTAGGCATTCTCTAATCTAGAATTTTCGTCGAGGACTACTAAGTTCTTGATCGATTATTCTGAGCGTCTGATTCTATTCGTGGTCTGATATCTAACATTAGGCGTAACTCAATTTGAAATTTTCATGAAACGACCTACTCGTTTCATTACTCCCTACTTTCCCCAAAAAAATATATGAAATATATTTTTTTTTATTTACTTTTTTACTAACAAAGTAACAAAACTTCCAAATTTACCAAATTATGAATAAATAATTAAAATTAATCAACCCAAAGTAATATGTACAAAATGTCAGATACATTATCAATTTATTTACAACTTGCAAAACAGCACTTTATTTAAAATATCTGTTGTTTATGGGAATTGTATATGTGAAATTTCATTGTATCCTCGAGTGTGTTCAAAAATATAAAATCGACCAAATCACCTCCAATTTACGAATTGGAATATAATTACCGAATAAAACCTCCAATTAATCAATTGGAACAACTTTACCCCAATTCACATTTCCGAAAATAATCTCGGAAAAATACTATGTCTTTCTTTCGCGGAAAAAGACAAATTTACCCTATGCACTAACTCCAATATATGTATTGGAAAACATAGACCAATTGATGCCGTCGGAGCATATACTGCCAGTGCACTGAGACCCAATTTTTCTCAAGTGTACGCAGCCAAAATGCCTACGCGCATCCCAAATCACACTCCCTAGGAACATATGGAAAATGAACCAAATTTATACCAACCTCGGAAATTATACTCTCTCACACAATACTCTCGGATACTATTGTTGGGCTATTGTAGTTGTGTTTTGAAATCAGTGGAGTGAAGCTACTTAGTTATAGTAGCTTAAAAAAAATATTCGAATTATAGTGTTTTTCCAGTACAAAGTGATGCCGTAATGCGAAAACGTAAGTACTAATTTTAGTTTTAATCTATAAATTAATTTTCATTCTAATATTCGTCTCCTATCCTGAGTTTTATTGTCCAAAAATTATTCTTTCGTTTGTTCTATATATTCCATAGTCTCAGGTCTTTGACCTCTGGTCAATGACTTTATGTTTTCTATTATGAGGATTGTTTTCATCCCAAATGTATTATTTATCTTCCTATATATTTCTAATAAATGTATTCTCTCCCTTAGCATATCATTTAGCTGGGTTCCACCGATGGCGTAAAACAAAACAACCTACGGAATCTAATCAGTATCACTTTGGTAAGTATTTTTTTCAATCTGATTTTACTAACTGTTGTTTTTTTTTAGGTTTTTCAACTATAATCCATTTTTTCCTTTTTACGAAGAAGATGCCATTTTAACATGGATTTTTACCACAAAGTGACTAGCTTGGTGAGTTCTAATATAACCGTCTGAGCGTGTTTTTACATCATTTTTTTCCTCCTGAATTAGTTTCTGTACATAGCTCTCCAAATATCCTCATTTTCCGTCTTCGCGTATTTTTTTTTTATTAAGCTTTTATGCTTAATGTTGTTTTTATACATAGCTTCTTGTTGAAAAAAATCATATTAACGTCTTTGCGTGTTTTCATATTAAGTTGCCCTAATTTAGTTTGTTTACATAGCTTCAAATTATCATTATTAAATTTTTTTAAGTTGTGAAACGTGGTATAATCCAATCGTTTTTCCATTCAAATCTGCCAATAGATAACAAAAATCTCCCACTTTCTTTTTAACTATTGCTTCAACAAATTTTGGTGCGAGTTTCGCATTTATACCCTTCGCTTTATCCGAAAGGATATGGTTTTTTCGCAAAACTTTTTGTCCTTCTTCAAATGTAAACAGTTTACCCGATCTCAAATTATAATATTTCGAGTACTTGTCGTAGGCAATTTTGAGGTTTTTCCGAACTTGTTCGTATATTTTAATCATTTTGTCGCTGTGTTCTTTTCCATTTGGAGCTGGTTCGCTATTTGTGTCTCTCAGCCTTTGATATTCCGTTCCTGAACTTATTTGGTTTCTTCCAAAATTAATAAAATATGGAGTAAAGCCACTTGATACGTGTGAAGCATTATTTATTGCATTCGCGATTTTGTATATATCCGTGTCCCATTGATCTTGACTTTCCTTTATCAGGGCTCGAATTGCCGATGTGATTACACGGTTCGTTCGCTCAGTGTTATTCACCTGAAGAAAGTAAACTGGAGTAAGCCAATGTGTTACCCCATATTTTTGTAGCAATTGTTCAAATTCCTTGGAAGTGAATTGAACTCCATTGTCGGATAGGACTACTTCAGGTACCCCGAACAATAAAAATACCATGTTTTCCATGAAGAAAGCTAACTGTTTTGCTTTTGCTTCCTTCAATGGTTGAATAATTACAAATTTTGTAAAAATATCGGTAATCACCAACAAACAAGTGTTGCCAGTTTTTTTCGCTCTAGGAAAAGGTCCAACATAATCAATAGAGATTATTTGCCAGGGTTGAGTGGCAAGTTTCTGTTTGCCCATGGGAGGAACATGGTTAATGTTATCCGATTTTGATTTTTTGCATATTATGCAACCGGTGCAATATTGATTGACCTCACTATACATGAGGGGCCAATAGAATTTTTCCTTAATTTTGCTAAGGGTTTTCTCGAAGCCTAAATGTGCTTCATTGTGCGTTTCTCGTATTATGGCTAACCTTTCTTCCTTGTTTGGAATTAATTTCCATTCGAATCGTTTATCCGTCATTTTTGATTGATCATTAACGAGCTTATAAACCGTATTATCCACTACCTTGAAATCCCGGTATTTTTCCGGATTATTCTTAATTTTCGTGACCATCAATTTGTAGTCAATATCTTCCCATTTTGCCTGTACTGCGTTGATTGACCTTGAAAGGCAATCCGCGGTAATGTTATCGCGACCCTTTCTATATGCAATGCTAAAGTCGAATTGTTGCAGCTTCAACGCCCACCTACATAATTTCGCTGATCCTTTTTCAGCACTTACTCGCGAAAGCCAAACTAGACTTCGAGCATCTGTTATTACTTGAAAATGGGTTCCTTCAATATAATTTCGAAAGGCTTCAATAGCCCATAAAACCGCAAGGCATTCCTTTTCTACCGCCGCGTATTTTCTGCGAGTAGAATTCAGTTTCTTGCTGAAATAAGCGATAACTCTTTTTTTGTTATCCTGTATTTGAGTTAACACTGCTCCAACAGCAAGATCCGATGCATCCGATTCAATAGTAAACTCTTTATTGAAATCAGGATTTGCTAAAATCGGTGGACTAATTAGGGCTTCCTTTAATTTTCCTAAAGCTGTATCGGCTTCAGCAGTCCACGAAAATTTATGTTTATCCTTTTTTAACAAATCGGATATTGGTGCAGTTATGTCACTGTAATTATTTATGAACTTTTGATAAAAGTTTGCTAAACCAAGCAGTCGCCTGATATCTTTGACGGTTTTCGGTGTTTGATAATCTAAAATCGGTTTTACTTTCTCCATGTCTACCGAAATACCTTTTTCAGATACCACATAGCCTAGATATCTCACGCTTTTTCTACAAAATCGGGATTTACTTAAACTTATCGTCAGGTTAGCTGCTTTAAGTTTGTTTGCTACCTTCTTAATTAAATCATAATGTTGATTTAACGATTTTGTGGCAATAATAATGTCGTCTAGATACACCCACACATTTGGTTGCAGCTCTGTACCTATCACCTGGTTCATCAGCTTTGACATAGTGAATGGTGCACCTTTTAGACCGAACGGCATTACTTTGAACCTGTACAGTCCATTTTTGGTTCTAAAAGCTGTAAATTTTCTCGAAGGTTCAGAAAGTGGAATTTGCCAATAAGCTTCTTTCAAATCTATAACGCTGAAGTACTTTGCTTGCTCGATTCTGTGCAGTACTTCATGCAAATTTGGCATAGGATATGCGTCATTCTTCGTTGCTTCATTCACTCGTCTTGAGTCTAGGCATACACGAAATTTCCCGTTCGATTTTTTTACAGGCAGTAACGGACTCGCATAGTCTGAATCGCATGGTTCAATAATGTCCATTCTTTTCATTCGTTCAATTTCTTCATCTACAAATTTCTGAATGTATGGCGAACAACGATACATCGGAGAAGCCTTCAGTTCAGCTCCCGGAATCAGATTAATTTCGTGTGCTAATAATTGCGTACGACCAATCTTTTCTTCCTCCGAGAACTCGAAATTACTTATCGCGTTAATTAGTTTTTGTCGTTCCTGTTCACTGAGATCGTGTTCAGTTTCAATTTCCTCGACGGACATGTCTTGAAAATCCAGTGTGGGAATTTCAAGTGATAAATCTTCCTCATCACTTTGATCTTCTGTCATTGCTAATACAGATTTAGAAAATTTCAGCGAAATATGATCATTTGTACGTTGATTCGAATTTACATTTTGTGGACAGTTTGTGTTCTCCAAAATTTTTACGCGATTATTGATGGTTCGCATTGCTGGAACGATTTTAAACGCCTCCCAAAAATTTACTCCAAGTATGAGTGGTTTCGCGAAATCTTTAACTATGTATACGCGGATCACTCGTGTAATGTTTTCGAACGTAATGGGTAAATTTACAAATCCAATACATCTGTGATTTGACTTTCCGGCGGTATCTATCGAAATATTTGTTTTGTGTAATTTAAAGTTGTATGTTTTGGCAATCTCTAGCGAATTTGACACTGATATTTCAGCTCCTGAATCTAACAATGCATCTATTTCCGAATTTACAATTTTTACTTTAACATGGGGGCACTTATTGGGTTTGACTTGTAATTCAAAAATTTCCACGTTTTTATTAAAATCGTATGTTTTTTTACCCTTATTAACAGGGTGTGATAAAGCTTCAGGAAAAGAATCACCCTCTATTTCCTTTCCCTGTTCCCGTTTTTTGGAACCTGGGGAATCTTATGGCCCTTTGGACAGGTATAGAAAGTTGCACCTGGAGTGCCACAAGCATGGCAAAATATAACTTTTGACTGTTTGCAGTCTCTCCAACGGTGACCATATTTCCTACAGTTCCAACAGAGAGCATTCGGTTCTTGAAATGTATTTCTCTCGATTGGTTTCTTTGACTTATTGTCCATAAACTTCCTGTCCTTATCATATGCACAAACTTCAAGATCTTCTGAGGATGATGAATCAGATTCTGAAGTTACCTCTACGTGCCTAATGTGTTTTTTCCCTGGCAACGAACTATTTGCATATATTCTACCACTATCTCTGTCTAGTCTTTGGCAAAGCATGCTCAAATGTGAGATGTTTTTAATAACGAAGAATGATAATTTTGTTTTGTATGATCTACGCATATTATTCTTCAACACCTTCAGTCTTTTTCGCTCCGAATACCGTTTTGTCATTCTTTCGAACATTCCTTCTATTTCTGAGCAAAATGCTACAAAAGACTCATCTTTTCGCTGTCTCCTATCTTTAATTTGCTGAAGAATTTTTCTATCTCTATTTGGATCTCCAAAGCGAATTATCAATTGTTTAGAAAACTTATGCCATGTTTTATATTTTCTTTTATAGGTAAAATACCATCGACGTGCTTCACCAGAAAATAAAACATATGCCTGGTCAAGGAAACAATCGTCTGGAATCCTTTCGGCAGCCATTAATTCCTTTACCTGGAAGACGAAGTCTGAGACCTCCATCCCATGAGAATCTCCACTAAACTGGATTCCCCATCTATCTAGGCGAAAATGACGAAATTTGTGCTCGCTTCTTCGAGACTTTTTCTCCTTATCGGAAAGGCTATCCAGAGAAGACGTTGAGGATGAGCTTGATGAGAGCAAACTGCTCAAAGAATCTAACGAAGAGCTCTCTGAATCCGATGATGAACTCTGAGGTAATTTCTTCTGTTTATGTTTCTTTTCCTGTTTAATTTCTTTTTTATCCTCTTCTCCCGATTTTTCATTATCCCTCTTTTTCTCCTTTGCATCTACACTCGATTTCTCCTCTTCCTTCTTACTCTTCGTATGACGTTTTCCTTCTTTATTTTCTACCTTTTCTTGCTCATATTTTTTCGATTTTTTTTTTCTGGTCCTTGCTGTGATTTTCTGAAAATTCAGCGACTGTTCTAATGGGAGAAATTTTACTTTTTTTCATACTTTCTTTAATCCCTTTCGCGAAACTACTCTCAAACTGCAAACTTTGGTCTAACAATGTTACGTTTCCTTCTTGCTTTATTCCATTTCCCGACGATTCTAACTCTTCTCTTTCCTCTGTATCACTCAAATTCATTAATTTTCTAGCCACCGTTTTATACGTTTCTATCAATTTTGAAATTCGCACTAATGTTTCAAATTTCTGCTCTTCCTGTGCCAAATCTATCGTTTTTGTTCTGTTTATTCTTTCTCTCCAATGACGAAGTTGTGAGATCCATTTTACTCGCACATTCTCTTTAATACCTGTTTCGATTTCGTTCAATCTTCTATTAACCATAGAAAATTCCTCACCCATATTGGTTTCTACATCCCATGTATATTTCCCCTTTTCCTCTTTCTGGAATATTGTTTTTAATCGTTCTCTTTTCTGCTTTTCTGATTCCTCGAAATTCTGTTTTCGGATTTCTAACTCATATTCCAATTCATTCTCGCTTAAATCATATGGATTAATTATCCAATTGCTACTTTCTGCCATTCTGCTAATTCGATTTCCTTTTCTTTCTTTTCAGGAAACCAATATTAAACAGAATGTAGTCTACAAATCAATAGAAATAATAATAAAAGAAAAATATATGTCCCCCCCAAAATTAAAAATTCAAAATAAAAATAATATATAAAAAATATTAAAAAATATCCTCCACCAAAATTTTCCCAGTTCCACCTAATAATAACCTTAACTAATAGAATCAGACTTCAATTTACCGAATTCAAAAACTACAATAACTAAAATTTCCGATACTTGAAAATGAAAAAATAAAAATTCTAACTAGAAAATAAACCTACGCTTAACTCAATTGGGTCGTGAATTAAAAGTTGGGCGCCAATGTAAGGGGGGTGCTGTGCGAGCCTTTTAAAATCGCCGACTTTTGCGCCAGAGGACCAAGGTCCTCTGTCGGGATTCGGAGTGATTGTTGCCCGGACTAGCGCGTACCGTAGGCCTCGCTACAGTATCCTCCTTCAAATTGCGGCTTGCCACACTTCCCAATTTGCTGACGAAAATTTCGAAAAGTTTCTCTGTCGTTTTGAGGAACCCAATCTTTCTTTCTAACCGACCCTAAATAAGAAAATGTTACTAATTTTAAAACCAACCGCTAATATTTTAATAAAAAAAATTAACCAAAACTTTTCCAGAAATTTTCCGATTCTTTGTTTCTTATTTTCGTCAAACACCTAACTCCTTTTCCCAACAATTCCAAATTGCTTGTGACGTCACTCTTTACTTTACGTGTTTTCCTAACTCTATGATTCTCCTACTAACACAATGTTTTGTCCCTACTAATTGGTGTCGTTTTACGCGTAACTGTGGTGGTGGTCCGTTATATAGCGTTCTGTTTCAGGGTACTCACTCTAATTGATGTTTTAATACCGGGATGAGCTCACCCGTGCAGCAACGATGGGGTTTTCAAATGGTGGAGCAGCGTGATGATTTATTCCGCTCCGACACCAAAACTCCCACCGACGTGAGTTCCGGTAAATCTCGCTGGCGTTGGTGGACTTTCCCGTCCTGAGCTTACCGTGTTGGAGTAGGGTCGCGTGTAGCGTGCGACTCACACGGGGCCGAGCTTCCCTTCCGTTGACCAACGCGCTCCAGAATGGTCTATAGTGGTACGCAACCACGAGGCGATAGACCACTCCGGGGGATTTACCGTAGCACCAAGATCTCACAGCGATGGCTGATCGCCGGAACGCAAGCACAGTCCCTACTAGGACTCGGGCACGTAACTGTAACCTGTACACGGAGCCACCAAGGCTGTATAAATTGCCTTTCATTATTATAAAATCATTCAACCAATGTTGCTTTAATAAAAATTTACCTCCGTTTTACTGGGTGCAAAGCACACTGCTGCACTAACTTTTAGTTATACTAATTGATTGTACTCAATTGTACAATTGTCCTAAATAAAATTTTACAGTGAACAAAAGCGTCTTTATAGCAAACAATAAACTCACTTCTACTTGATTTGAATAATCGCGCAACTCACGATTTATTGATTTTTCTATTCAAATCACTCCGAAAATATCTGGAAATAATCAAAACTTAATACTCGAAACGTTTTGAAACTATTTTTACTGTTACTTCAAAAAAACTACTCAAAATAATTTCACTCGTTTTCACCAAAATTGAACTTCTTCGCTCGGCGGCTCAGAATGGAAAGGTTGATTCCTCTGTTCTTTCCGATTGCGAAACCTTTCGAATCTTCTAGTATTTTTTTTTATATTTCTGTCTCTACTTCCGAATCTTTAGGCATTCTCTAATCTAGAATTTTCGTCGAGGACTACTAAGTTCTTGATCGATTATTCTGAGCGTCTGATTCTATTCGTGGTCTGATATCTAACATTAGGCGTAACTCAATTTGAAATTTTCATGAAACGACCTACTCGTTTCAAACCACTATATCGGTTTCACATGGAATGTCTATATATACATAATTTTAAAGCTTAAACCTTCTGATTTTGGAATATTTCACGAACATATTGTTATCTTGTCAACTGAATCCAAGCAAATGCATTTTACCTTACTAAACAGCTTTCATTTGATTCCTGTAACGTGTCTGTAGGATCTTTCAACACGGAGATATTCTTATTTGAAGGAAAAATTTCCCCTTCGTTTTTGATGATGAATAATTTAATAAATCGTTTTAATGATTTTAAGGGTGAGGAGTTTATTTATACTAGATGGATGTATGGATAAAAATCGACTCTAAAATATCAAAAATTTACCCTATACAAAATGTTCACCTCCTCGAAAAAACACTCTATGCCAAACATTAGCTCAATCGGACTTAAGGGAGAGTGGCACAAAGCGGTCAAGTTTGATTTTTTTGAAAATCGAAAAATCACCCAAGGGGGAGTAAAGGAAATCGGGGTTTTCGAAATAAAAATGTTGCTGCTAAATGTCTTAAATTTTGTATGAAACGTCGAGATCTAGTGTCATCTCGATTTTTTTTTCTTCAAAAATCGACACTCTGGGACTTTTTTTTCCGGAATATATGGTTTTGGGTGCCAATGAAAATAGTTATCTCGATTTTTCATTCGGAACATGGTGTGAAATGTTGATTTGCACGATGATATACCCTATGCAAAATATTAGCTCATTTTGGACTTCATTTAGTGTAAATCTCGACGCAGTCCCAGAGTGTCGATTTTTGACAAAAAATTTTTTTTCGAGATGACACTAGATCTCGGCGTTTCTTGCAATTTTATGACATTTGGCATAAAAAAAACGAAAACCCCGATTTCCTTTTCTTTCCTGTTGGGTGATTTTTCGATTTTTAAAAAAACTCAAACTTTGACCGCTTTGCGCCACTCTCCCTTAAGTCCGATTGAGCTGATATTTGGCATAGAGTGTTTTTTCGAGGGGGTGAACATTTTTTATTTTTTTTATTTTTTATTTTTTTTTATAACTTTTTGAAATTCGAGAAGACCATTTTCATTGGCACCCTAATGTACACGTAACAATGCGTATGTTTACGTGGGTTTATCAGCACTCCTTGCCATCCTCGTTCGCACAAACGCATGAAAATGAAAGAGTACGTGTAGCATTGTGAACTTCTGGTGCAATTGAAGGTTCGTTGAAGCGTTCCTTAAATCTACTCCAAATTTTGATCGATCACCTCAAAAACGGCTGAACGTTTCAATACGAAACGTTCACAAGTGTTTTGGGGATACACTAGGCTAAAAATGTTTCCAACTAACATTAGAACTAACTGTAATATTTGCAAAATAACAGATGATTTTCTAAACCCTGTTTTGACACTTTTTAAAAATTCATGCAAAAAAAAATTTTTTTTGACGTAGGATTACGTTTTTCGGGAACATATTGGGATACAAACTAAAAATTTAAAATCGAGCACATCGTGAAAATTATCCAATTTCAAACGCTTATCGCTCAGTCATTTCATGATGGATTGATGAAATTTTTGCGTCAATCGATTTCGGCACTCCATAACAATTTTTTATGTTGAAGAAAATAAGATATGTCATGAAATTAACTATCGAACAATTGAAAAATCTCAACCCCTATCCTAACGGAATACCCACTTCTGATTGGTTGAAACTGACGACAAATGCGGCGGGTCCCTAACAGATACATCAAAACCAAGCTGCCTGGTGGAAATCGGCATTGCAAATACATGAAAGTAGGGGGAACTTTTACTCCCACCGAAATGTGTTCCCTAACAGAGACATCGAAATCAAACTGTCTGGGGGAAATCGACATTACAAATACATGAAAGAAGGGGGAGCTTTTGTTCCTACCGAAATGTGTTCCCTAACAGAGACAGTATAACCAAATCATTATCAAAGAGTTTAACGATGTAATTCTTCAAACATATCCAAAATCAACAGATAGCCTAACGGAATCCTACGTCAACTATGCGGTCGTGTCTCGGACACAACCCTCCTGTGACTTTTTTTATCTCATTTATTTATTTATTAGGCTCATTAGCATTTTAGCTGTAACAGAGCCGGGTTTAATCGTGTACATGTACATATGTTTATGTTTCTATAAGTTGTAAATTACACAGTAGTTAGTAGTAGCCATTTAGGCGCTAAGTTTTCTGTTCCATTACATTATGGTAAATTACCCAGTAGTAGCCATTTAGGCGTAAGGGTATTCTTTCTGTTCTTCCATTGTTCAGCAGACCGGACAGCAGAGACAGTTGATATTGATCATTGTTGAGTTATTTATAGATCAGCAGCCCGATGTTTCTTGCAGAGCAGAGCAGTTGTATGGATGAATCGATCTTTGTTCCACCGTGGATCGATTTCCATCGTTGATGGTGGTTGCGTGGACGTAGTTATTCTATAACAACACAAAGGTGGTCAATTGAGGGCCCTGAGTTTGAACTCACGATCGATCGCTTGGTAAGCAAACACGTAACCAAGTGTCTACGAAGACCCCCTTGCAAAAAAATTAAACAAATTTGTTTTCGTCAACAGATTGAACTTGTACATAATTTATTTGAGTTTTCAAAACCACGGTAAGCGGTGCGGTTATTGTTTATTGAATTATTCATCATCAAAGACGAAGGCGTAATTCTTCATTTCAACAAAAATATCTCTGTATGGAAAGGTTATAGGAACCAAATGAAAGCTGGTCGGTAAGATTCATTGAATTTGCTATTAAGCTGGTTAGCAAAAAATTGTGTGAATTCACAAAATTTCTGTAAAAACAAAACGAAATCGATTTTTTATTTCTTCTCGATATTTTTATCCACTTCATCTACACATACCATGATAACGATATGTTCGTGAAATATTACAAAAGTTGAAAGTTTAACGTAACTTGAAACATGTCAGTATTCAGTAGATGAGCCGCAAGTGTTTAATATATTTTTGTAGGGATTTTTTTTAGCAATGCAATGGTGGATTGAATCGATTTTTCTGATAGCATAACAAAAGAAAAAAGGATTTGGTAGCGATATCTGAATTCACATCTGGAGAAGCTTTGTTACGTGAATCGTTATGATGTGTGGGTTCCACAACAATGTTGAGTGACAAAAAGCATGGTTTAAGTGAAATAAACCATCATTAACTAACTCCAAAGTCGGTCTACACCCAACGAAAGTCTGTATCTGGATTGGAAAGAAATGTTCAGGTCCCTGAAAATTTTTTACAAGGACAACAAGACTCTATGGACAGACGGTGCATATAGAACTAAATAAATGTTTGTCTGCATACAAAAATGTTGTTTTTCCCCCAAATAACGGCACGAGCTTCCCGGATAACCCAATATGTGCCATCCTGATTTCTTCCTGATTTTTATTTTATTTCTTCTTAATTTTTCAAAATCATAGTTGACATCATACACTCTGTCCAACTTCTATAAGACCAGGTGATGATCTTCCCGCTTTGTGTTATTGTAAACACACAACGTCTCAATTTATATTCAAGTGTAGTGGTATTGGTAACTGCCATACACTGCATGATTTTCATATGTGTTATTTCCGCAAAGGATCCGTGAATTGCCAGAAAGATGGGAAAAAGTTGTGACTAGCGATTGGCAACACTTTGAATATTAAATTTGTTACCATTTTTGCAGAATAGAGCAGTGATTTTTGGAAAAAAAAACGAAAAAACTTACCGGTACTCCTGTTACATTTACATCTGCAAGTCATTCGTGTGTTTGATCATGCTTATACAGAGTTGCTATGTTTAATCAAATCTTTTGATCTCAACATAGCGTTGATCGTATCGTTGCTGAGCCGATTTCGAAGGTTATTTTTGCTCTGATTCAGAAAAAAAATGTAAAGGGTTGTGTCCTGGACACGACCGCGTTTTCGACGTAGAACAACGCAATTATATTATGCAATCCACTTGTGTACCACTTCGAAAATTATTTTAGAATGCATCGAAACTTTTGAAATAACTTTTTAGCTTTTTTTTTTATTGTTACTACTTTAGTAGTAAAAAATTTAATTTGAAATTCGAACAAATTCAAACAGGTAGGCTGAGAATAATATGGATATCGCTACCAGACTGTAGATCTATAAATTAGACATATAATATATTAACATATTTCATTTGACTGAAGTGGTCCCCATGGCCTAGTGGTAAGCGTTGTGCTTGCCAAGATGGGGGCTTCGGGTTCGACCCCCTCTCGGTTCAGAAATTCTATCGTCATAGATCGTTTTTCTGGCTTGCACCGGTAGAGGGGAACTGTCTAGGGTGTGGCGGGATGAGCAATTGGGCATTGCCAGTCCCTAAGAAAAGCCACAAAAACCTGGAAGCAGCTCCTCTAAGCGAATAGATGCCGCTATAAGCGTCTTCGCCCAGTCTTGGTGGTACTCGGGACGTAAAGCAGCAGTATCACGATGGTCCTCCTGCGAGGTAGTGGGGTTGGTCGCAGGCCTTGCAAGCCGCACCTCTAAAACACCAAGCAACGAACGATACACAAGAAAAATTGTGGATCAGGCCATGTTGTAAATACGTTAGCCAAAATAAATAAATAAATAAAAATTTATGACTGAACAGCGCAGCCAACCCGCACCAGAATTCCTCATTCCCACTCAGATATCGATCACAAACTATAAACACTTTTGCTCCTATTTCCCCCTGAGGTGAAATCGAACCCCACAACATGCAACAGTAAGGTTTTCTTACGAGGATTTGAAAGCATACTTCCATGAAATATACGTTGAATCTAAATAAATGCAGTGTATATGTATATGCCAAAATTCTGGATACGCACTAGCACAAAAATTTCCCGTATGCATCTTTTTTGTCGTAGCACTTTTTGATACAGAGAGCTTCCTCTTCTTATATCGAACTGTATTTGAGATCAGCATTAGGCATAAATGATGTCCGCTCACTCGCAACTGTGGTTTCATTCCATTCTTTTTTTTTGGTTTTTCAGTTTAAAAGTGATTTTTAGGGACACATATTCCGATCTGCACAACGACAAGTGAGTATAAAAGTACTCAACACCAAAAAATACCCCGACTTGCTTGTATTTGCAAAGCGGATTCCCCCAGGCACATTAATTTCGAAGTCCGTGTTAGGGAAACACAGCTCGGTGTTAACAAAAATACCCCCGACATGCATGTAGTGATCTCGATAATCGTTCGATTAATTGAATACTTCTTACAGAAATCGATTATTAATCGAACGAATAATACGCAGCCAAGAATCGAAGCGAACGAATAATTTACGTCGATTGATCGATCCAAAACCAGCGAGAAAAAACGAACGGCCGCTGTAGTTATGTCCTTAAATTAAATCATTATTTTTTCGCTACAAAAAATACTCCCGACTTGCAAGTATATTTGCAGAGCGGATTTTCACAGGTACATCGATTTTGAAGTCTGTGATGGGGAAACCATAAATCGGTAAATCAAAACTTGGCGATCAGGGCGTTTAGATAACGCTTGACATTTTACAGTTATTCAATTGTTCATCTCTTGAAAAATAACATTTTAATAATTGCGATAGACGCGTAGAAATATTTCCTATCAATTGATGCAAACACCTTTCAGATCTATTAACAAATGTTCGAGTTATAAGCTTTCGAAATACGGGTAGGGTTAGCACACAAATCGGCAGAACAAATGAATGGGAAAAGGGGAATTCTTCCAGTTTTCATGAATTTAAACCATTTAGAGATTAGCGAGTTGTAATGAAACGCATATCAAACAAATCTTGGAGAATTTCCGATTTGATTGGTATGCAAATCATGAGGATACGTTCACAGTGAAAATAGTTATTAACGTTAACTTTATTTCATATAAACGTGACCTGTTTTTTTGATTTTGCATTCTTCCTGAAAGACGAAGTTCTACGTCAAAAAATTGCCGAGGAGTGAGGCATTGTGAGAACGTTACAAACAAGGCATTGAAGCGTCGAAAATGCGAGCGAACCGTCAATTCTTTTTAGACATCAAATTTTTGTCCACCAATTCTGCACATGCTCGTGTTCAGAAACTGTGTTCCTTACGGACTAATTTCACCTTTAGAGGACGGAATTCATTATCCAGATCTTTTATTTTCATTCTCCGGAATTCATTCTCCAGATCTTGTTTATTGCCGTCGTAGAACCCTGGAAATGCCTCTAACACAACGAACATCGTCCTTATGAAACTGATCATATATTGCTATATGAATGATTTTACGATCCGCAGCACCAAGTTGCGTAAATGTCGTCGTGCACCTTAATGTTGCTTCGTCCAAATGTAAAAAATTACACACGCGGAAAAAAATCTCTTCCAATCTGTACTTTTTGACGAAAAACTGTACCGCACAGAATCAGTACCAAAAATAACGAAAAACTCTGTACCTTTTCAGATAAATATTTACGTGTGACAAATATTATCCGAAGTTATAAACAAGTGAATCGGATAAAATAACAACATAGTCTTACGTCAACAATGCGGTCGTGTGTTGGACATAACCTCCTATATGTTTTTAATACGAAAGAATATACCTCTCTTATACAAAAATAAAAACATATTTTCGGAATCTTTGTACGTACATGTTCGAGTTTAAACAATGGCATAATTTTTAAAATTTGTTTTTGTTCCGTACTCTGTTTGCCTGTTTGCCTTCAAAAAGTGCGCTATCTAGGACGATTGTGATGAAAAAATTTAGGACAGGATATAGCTGTGAAACATCTAAATTAGTGGATTTGAGGGAGCATTTTGGAAGAGAAAAACATAAAAGTTGGACATTTTTTCTTGAAATAAGCCATATTTGAATTATAAAGAAAAATGTTTTTTTAAACTGTATATAAGTCTAAGATTGTATATACTTGAATCATATATAATCGAGGCATATGTTATATCATTTTTCATTCAACATTTTTCTGATCCACTCACGCCCTTCCTAATGCGAAGAATCCAACCGTCCAACCATTGATAGGATCAAAGAGCGACAAACTCTGATGTGGAAGAAAATCAGAGCGTCCATCTAATCCTCGTTTCAGACATTTGTTTTTATGGACATTCCCATACAAAAGCACCCTTTCAATTAAATTCTCGTAGAATTAACCTCCCTCATACACACGGCTCCACACAGTCAGATTAAAGAATACTTCAATTACCATCTCCACCGGAGTGTCTGCACCGACCAACTCAACGTGAAAACGGGACGAACAAGGCACAGGACGTTTTTCCTGCCAACCAATCCTCCTCCCTCCTTTCAGCACCAAATGAAACTTACTGGCGATGAAAATTAAAAAGGAAATCAACCCTTGTGAAGTTTTTTCTTTTCTTTTTCCCGCTCTCGGCTCTTCTTTGTGTGTTGTGTTATAATTTTGTATGTGCTGCTCTCCCATGGTCCTCGTCCTCGTCGCTGGAGTGGGTGCTGGCTGGCTGGTATTTCGTTCCATCCTTCCCCGGAGGCTCCGTGGCGATGGCAGACAGTAAGACAGGGTTCGTCATTAGGGGATAAAGTGGATGAAGAGGGTACTCTTCATCGCCAACCCTCTGCTAAGTAACGACGAGGCTAAATCGTGGGACGAAGTGGCACAGGAGATACACTTTCACTCTTTCTCAGTTATTTCATTCTATCTCATCTCATCTGATTTCACTCATGCTCCGTACTCAGGCTCGTATCCTCAAGTGGATGGACGAGTGAGTGAGTGTGTGAACAATGTTTTTTTGGCTTCAAATGAATGAGTGTATGTGTGTGCGTGTTTTTTTGTATTTACGAGCAAAAGGAAAAGTTTTACTAGAGTGCACATCAGCCCTCACTCCCGGTAAATGGATGGGGCGGAACACTGTGAACGCGCCGAGAGGAGGGCTTCAGATCCCGTCGAAGGACGAAAAGAAGCGCACTAAGGTCAGCTGGGATTAGGATAGATAAGAAGTTTTCCCTTTCCGAGATCCAAGACTGAGTTAAAGTGAAAGACAATAAAGCGGAGATAAGCTCGCTCTTGTTTTATGGCAGTTTTTATTGGTGAATTAATTCGAGGGTTATTTTCTCGATATAGTTTATGAACTGGATCTGTGCGAGAGGGATTCCGGGCAGTGTTATATGGATGCCGCTGTCATGATTGTACATATCAACAAGAACAACGAGGGTACGAAACGAACGACTTGTTCCAATCGGAAGACCTTTAATCTAGCCAGAAGGCAGCAATTGTTCCGAAATCCTTGGAAATGTTGCGCAGAAAAAGTTTTAATGAAACAAAATAAGACCGCTATTAGCTTGTTTTCCGTTTCTCGTCATCCCACCAAACATTTGGGGAAAACTTGTTGAAACGTAAATCCTTGTACACTTCCAGGAATGTCACGCGCGTTGTTCGAATTTTTCCACTGTCAGCCGTCGGCAGGAGAAGCCTTTAATCAATGTGATCAGATGTAATACGGATTCGGATGTTGTTTGTGAATCCTAAAATTAAAATTAACTCCAATGATAATGCTGTCGCTACACAGAACACGTTCTAAATCACGTTTAATTTACTGCCGTGCGCCGTTAGATAAGAATCCGGTTCACGCCCTCGTAACTCCCCCGAATTTTCTCCCATCCCAAATAGCTGCGTTTTTAATAACATCGTAAAACCTTGTTTTGGTTTTATATGTCACCATATCCCGTCCTGTAATCTCAACGTCCCAATTAATTTCGGGCTGGGGGTTAACGGCTACCTCGTCTATCTCGCAGCATCCGCGCAAAGTGACTGACAATCAGAGCTGACGAAACCGGGCCAAAACTGCGTACGTGCTGCATACTCTTTCGGGTCTAATATTTACGATTTGACGGCTTCTGGCCGACTGATTTGTCACGTTTGCGTTTGAACGAGCGGTAAAGCGTATATTTTATTCGTCGAATCTACCGCCAGTACGCGGAATGTGATGATTGATTTACGCCGGTCTCTCATGTTCCTCCTTTGTAACCTTGGGGTTGACAACTAGTAGCCATCGCGGTCGATTCATTAATGTCGATTTTTCTCTCTATCATTTTCATCACAGTGTGTGTGGGAATCTTGTCCGTGAGGATGCGTTTCCCGATTGTTGTGGATTTCGCGTGGATCGATGAATATTGAGTTTTCATTGGGGGTCATTGTTGTTCTCATTGATTTTAGACACTTCGAAAGTGACAGAAAGAATCTTTTACGTTCATTGTATCTCAGTAAATAATAAATCGTTTAACTTTGCACATTCTCTGTCGTATATGACGCGGGATCGAATCGCAACCGCATATAATGTCGCTTATGCACTACGTTTCATAACTATAGGACCACTCATTTTTTCTGACTTTCCAGATAATGTAAGAAGTCGGTTGAATCGGAATATATTGTGTAGGATATAATAACCATCTTCATTAATAAGCCATCTGAACTTTATTGTTGTATCCAGGCGCGAAACATTCAAAAAACTAAAATTCCAATGTTTCGTAACTAAAGAACCAGATGGAAAAACTCTCAATCCTTTACAAAATTAACGTCAATTTCACATGGATTACAATAAGTTTCTAATTCGTGGGTCATCTTTAGTTCCTAATCAGTTCAAATAACCCATTCGGAGTGGTTTCGACCAAGCTGCGCCATGTTGTAGTGTGTATCTCATTCTACGCAGAGGGAATTGCTCGTTTAAGCACTTTAAATCACCCATACTGCTTGTAAGCTGTATCTACTATTCGCACGAACACTCCTCATGATAGACAGGGTTCTAATCTGCTAAACTAGCTGACCAGTCCAGAATTCCTATTCATTAAACCGTGCCATAACTTTCTGGATTTTATGAATTGATGCCAAATTATCCAACTATCACGGTGTTTTTGATGCAAAAACAGAAGTAAATGATGGTTAAGTACTTCATTGTACTTCTGATTGTGCATTCGTGTTGATGAAAAGCCATCTGAACCAGGCCTTTTTGAAAATATTTTCTTCAAACCATCAAACTGTCGCCTGCAAAGTTACGAGTTGAAAAATTATATGACATGTTTCGTGAAGAAATTCTATTCAAGTTGAATTTCTTTTCATCAGAGAAGTTCTCCTGAAACAGTGAATCTCATGGGGGGATTAGCTTCCATTTTAGTTTTTGGGCCGGAGCTATGGATATGGCATTTTTATGGTTTGGGAAGAATTTTCTCGAAAAGCCCTGGATTAGATAGCTTACCATCAACACTAATGAACAATCAGAAGTGCAACGAAGTGCTTCAGAATCATTTACTGCTGTTTTTGCATTAAAAACATTGTGATAATTGAGTAATTTGGCATCACTTTATAAAATCCGGTAGTTTATGGCATGGTTTAAAGAATAGGGTTTCAAATTCTGGACTGGTCAGTTTGTTTACCAAATCAAAGCCCTATCAAGAACTTATGCGGAGTGATCGTATGGATAGTAGATGTAGCTTACAAGCAGTATGAGTGATTTGAAGAGCTTAAACGAGCAATACCCCCTGCGTAGAACGAGATACACACTACAACATGGCGCAGCTTGGTCGAACCCACTTCGCATGGGTATTTGAACTGATTAAGAATTAAAGATGACCCACGAATTAGAAACCTTATTGTAATTCATGTGAAATTGACGTTGTAAAGGAGTGAGAGTTTTTCCATTTGGCTCTATAGTTACGAAACACTGGAATTTTAGTTTTTTGAATGTTCATCAAGTGGCCAGTCTTATAAATGAAGATAGTTATTGTATTCTACACTGCAGTAATGTCTCGATTCTATCACTGGGCGTTTTTATCACGTCTCGTTTATATCACTCTCGATTTCACTGAAAATGTTTCGTTTGTTAAATAATATGCAAATATCAATTCATCGTTAAATTATTGTTCAAAAAATGAGAATTAAGGAGTGTTAATCTAGGGAATGTCAAAATTCCCTAGATGCTAGTAATTTGACTAGCTGGTTCGGATTCTACTCACAAAGAAAACGCTTCTTCCGTGGACGAATCGAGAGTAATTTATTTCTGTGATTTCTACAGTTTTTATACTAAAACTATCTCCCCAGTTCTTAATTCTACCCTCACCACACATAGCGATAAGCTACCTGAACATCTTATCACAATAATAACTGCCTGTTGGTGCGCAAGGGTATTCATTACTTCTCTTTTGCCTTGGTGCCAAACTCTTTTTGCCTGCGTCATTTCAGTTATTCCTGCCATGTGTTCTACCTGCTTATCCGGCAATCTCTTTTTGCCTGCGTCATTCTAAGTACCTATTTTCTAGTTGTTTTCTACCTTTCTCGCTCCTATACGAGATACGGGGAAAACATGTGTTTCATAATTCAGTTTCTCCTATTCTCGCCGTTGCTCGAGATAGGGAAACACATATTTCTTTTATTATCCCTAGATCGTAAACAAATTTTACCACCGGCCCTGATTTGACATTTCCGTCCGTAACAAGGAGAAAAAATGATTTTTAAGTATTCTTACCGCCTAGAGGCGGTAAGCTAGATCGCTAGAGCGATCAGCCGAATTCACGTAGTTCACGATTTTTTTTACTGTGGGATCCGTAACGAATATTGCGTATTTCATTTGAAAGCTCCTCGTACTACTTTCATGAGCAAATCAACAACTATGGAGGATTATGAGCATTTTTTCTTTGATTGTTTGGAATGAGATGTACAGTCTGTGCCGTTTCTCAAGATTCATCCGTGAAAGAATTTGCGAATTTATGTTTTTTATTCTAGGACGTTAATCGAATCGGTAGTATGTTTAAATAAATGCGATTAAACATAACAATAATACAGGTAATGTACTAAAGGTAGAAAATAATTAGGCAAATAGCATTTATTAGTTATCACACACCTTACTTCAATCATCTACACCCAAAATTGATTTTTAGCTCATGTTTTGTCATCCCGATTTATGACATTAAATGAGACATAACATAACAGACAATGTCATGACTCACAAATACTGGCAATTGTATAATATACATGGTACAGCAATATAAGATTAATACGAGCGAGCGAAACAAACGACAAATAAGCTTTCCGCATACTTTGCAACATACACGGCCCAGACCGAGATAGATATTGTTCTCCATGCTCCTTTCCTTCATGCGCTTCTTTTTTACTCTCAGAAAACACTTCCCAACATCATTTTATAATCAGGTACAATATTATCACGTATTTGCTGAACAACTGCTGACACATCATTAGCCATGTGGATAGCGTGGTCGTGTGAAATACCTTTGCATTCCAAACGGCCTTGGTTCGATCCCCGTTAACGTCGTATAGACTTTTTTTTTGGCACAACCCCAAATGAAATGAGAAAAGAAAACAGAAAGAGATGTCTGCACGCATACATACAAACAATTTTTAAGCTTTTAAAACAGCTCATTATTTGCCCATTTGATTCTCCAGCACACGGAATGGCATCATTTCTGCCAAAGATGAAATATTTTCTGCCAACGCTCGTTTGGGTGTAGGGCGCTGATGAGACTAAAATAAAATCGTGTGACTGTTCAACTAGTTCACGGTATCCGACTTGTACGCTATAGGAAGTGACCTCTTCCATGACAAGACTTACGTGACCAAAGAAAAAAGTTGGACATAAAAGATTATAATTTGTTTAAGTTTAGGAAACTAAAAAATGAACAATTCAAAATATAAAACTTATCTACCGAGAAAAATTAGAAACGACAATCATGCTAAATTCAGAACACTGAACACGGCACTGAAGAATGAAAGATGTATTACTTTTAATTTTTTGACTATTCGAGTCTTGGCATCATGTTTTATCGAACCACAATCAACAAATCTTGAAAGTGAATAGGTGTGGTGCAGTTAATAGAAAGAAAATTTCTCTGTACAACATGTTTATAATTACAGGTCCTGAGACTCAAATAGTTGCACCGGTATTTGAAGAAGAAAGAATGAGCCACAGTGTCTCATGTTATCAGTATAGAGAATTGGCAATTAGAAAGGAATGAAAGGAATGAATGAAGTATACAATTAGAAGTGAATAAACTGGAAATAACAACTTTGACATATGTGATCGAATATCATCAGCAGAAGGCAATTCACATAAAAAACAGTAAATAATTTGAGTTCCAAGATTGAACGCACAGAACAAATCACTACTTTTAGCTCTTATACTGTTTTTAAGAAATATACGAGACATTGCTATGAGAAACGCTCTGCAACAATAATTTCGATATGTTATGTTGCATAGTGTAATAGTATGTTGTATTATTCTATGGCAGGGTTATAAATGTTTTTCTATATATTATGCATGTTACACGAAAAAAAGTGTCCAAATTATACATATTGGAGAAAAAAACAGGTTTTTTATAAGGAATTTTCATTTTTAAAAAACGAAAATAAAACTTATTTTAGAACATTTTCGATGTGACCACCCCTTTTTTTCGAAAACGCGTTTTAAACGGTGAACGAAATTATTCGTGCACAACTCTAACAATACGGCTTCGATGCTGTTGAAAATCCGAGTTATTTCCCCTTTAAGTTCCTCCAAATTTTGTGGCTTATTAACATAGCAACGGTCCTTTACGTACCCCCAGAGGAAGAAATCGACGACGAGAAATGTTGGAATTCTTGCTCGAGTAATACAATTTCACTAAAAATACACGTTATTGTAAATTGTACATCTTGGCACTAAAAACTATCCGATCAGACTGAACGAGTAGCCGAATATTATCGTTCCGAAGTGGGGAATGCAGTGCATCGACGGAGCGAAACAATTTTTTTTTATAAGGAGCTATTCGATTTTTTTTGCGTGAGCGTTTAATCTGAAAGACCCTGTATATACAGTAGGGTGGCAGCTAAAATGGCCATGTCAAATTTCAAAAACCGACCATGTACATTTTGTTTATTGGCCCAAAAAAATGACCTTTGCAAACTTTTAGCTCAATCGGACATGGTTTAGGGGTGCCTCAAAGTGCTCAAAGTTTTGATTTTTTGATCCTCGAAAATCTTCCAAAGGGGAATAAAGGAAATTTGGAAAATCGAAAAAAAAAAATCGATGCCAAATGACTCAAAAATGCATGAAACGTCAAGATCTGGTGTCATCTCGAAAAAAAAATTTGAGGCACCCCTAAATCATGCCCGATTTAATTGAAAGTTTGCAAAGGTTTTTTTTTTGGCCAATAAACAAATTGTAAATAAAATCCATACATCCATTGCCACCCTAATATACAGCCATACCATGCCAAACCGATATAGTGGCTCTTCGATTTTCGTGAAAAGTGGTAATCTCGTTCTTTATCGCAAACATTAGACCCGCATTTTTTATTTTTTATTTAAAGGTGACCATTTCCATTTTGGAGTCCTTTGCAACTGCTAAGGAAAGGGAAGGAATGTTAGTCCGATGTTTACTTAAGAGAGATGCAGAGAACTCTACGACCTCTCATAAATATCTCGGAAATTTTGGAACTATTACTATTACTATTACTATTACTATTACTATTACTATTACTATTACTATTACTATTACTATTACTATTACTATTACTATTACTATTACTATTACTATTACTATTACTATTACTATTACTATTACTATTACTATTACTATTACTATTACTATTACTATTACTATTACTATTACTATTACTATTACTATTACTATTACTATTACTATTACTATTACTATTACTATTACTATTACTATTACTATTACTATTACTATTACTATTACTATTACTATAGTTCATGACCTCAAAATAGGAATATGTTTGAATTTCTCTCCCGTGCTGTGTACATCGGAGGTTTATGACCTCAAAAGAACACTTGTTGGCATGCTTATTTTTAGGTAGCTAACGTCTTCCACTCGAAGATAGGATTTTCAAACGAAGGAACATAGAAACGCCAAAATAGAAGAAGATTTATGATCCCGAAGGAAACCATAGCAGCGCAGGAAATCATTGCTGCGCAGGACAGATGTAATTGTTCATGTTCCTGAAAACGAAGAACGAAATAAAACATGTTGCGCCGGATGCTTATCGTCCGTCTGTGTGCACTGGAAAAATTTATGATAAGGACTAACATAAGTATGTTTGAATGAAATGAAACACAAATTTCAGCATAACTCGAGAAAAAAGCTTTCGTTTTCATGCGTTTGCAGGTACGAGGATTGTAAAGAGTGAAGATACTCACACGTATACATACGCATTTCCACAAATACACGCACTCCTCATCCACAAACTCATCAAGACGAAGGTTACGAATCGTCTTTTTCTGAGAGTCGCGTAGGAATTTGTGCTCCTAATACGATTTGCGAATAAATGCGCCTCTAATTTACTCCAAACTTTGAAAAATCTGCTAGAAAAAACGGCTGAAAAATTTTGAAAAAAAAACAGAGATAAATCGATTTTCCTTTTTTTCCCGATATTATTGCCCACTACACCTACACTAGAGTGCCAATGAAAATGATCATCTCTTATTTCAAAAAGTTACCTTAAATGTTCACCACCTCGACGTGTTATGCAATTTTAACACATTTGGCATAAAAAAAATCGAAAAACCCCGATTACCTCTACACCCCCCTTGGGTGATATTTCGATTTGCATAAAACTCAAACTTTGACCGCTTTGCGCCTATGCCATATTTGGCATAGGATGTTTTTTCATATCTATTTATTTATCATATCTATAATTAACACATTACTTCTTCTTCTTCTTCTTCAATGGCACTAACGTTCCTAGAGGAACTTCGCCGTCTCAACGTAGTATTACTTGCGTCATTTTTATTAGTACTTAGTTGAGATTTCTATGCCAAATAACACGCCTTGAATGCATTCTGAGTGGCAAGCTCTAGAATACGCGTGATCACAGTGCAAGTCGGAGGAAATTTCTTTGACGAAAAAATCCGCCGACCAGAACGGGAATCGAACCCGAACACCCGGCATGTTAGTTATGACGCTAACCACTCGGCCAAGGGAGCACAATTAGCACATTACACAGTTGCCATTTTTCGGCGTTAGAGTATTCCCTTCTATACCATTCCATATGGTACACACATTTACACAGTAGCAGCCAATTAGGCGTAAGAGTATTCTTTCTGTTCTTCCATTATCCAGTTGGACCACCGGACAGCGGAGACAGTTGATTGATCATTGTTGAGTTATATATAGAACAGCAGCCCGATGTGTCTTGAAGAGCAGAGCAGTTGTATGGATGAATCGATCATATTTCGACCGTGGATCGATCTCCATCGCTGATGATTGTTGCGTGGACGTAGTTATTCGGTAACAACACAAAGATGGTCAATGAGGGCCCTGAGTGTCGAACTCACGATCGATCGCTTACTAAGCGAACGCGCAACCAATGTGGCTACGGAGGCCCCCTTGATGAAAACTTTGTATATGGTAACTTTTTGAAATTTCAGGGTCGATTTTTTCCCATACATTCATTGGCACCCTAACCTTCACACACCTAGATAAAAATATGTAAGTGAAATGCCATCGATATGGGTTGATTTTTCACGAAGTTGCAGCATGGCAAAAATCACTCAAAATTTCCGACTTCGCACTCTGTTCCTCTAATTTTTTTTATCGAGTGTATATAAATAAAAATGGATCGCAGAATGTGTTAATAAGAGCAAAACTCGAGAAAGGTATTTTCCGATTTAGGGCTGTCTTTGTGCTATCAAATTCTCTGTATCACAAAATTATGTAACGGAGAAACATGCCATTCGCAAGTGGTTGAAAAATCTTGAGCGAGAATTGTGTCTGAAAATAATCTGAAATTATGATGACAAGTTTTAGTAGAAATACTGGGAATTTTATAGTAAAAGGTAATTTTAAAGACTCGATGGAAGATCAATCAATGAACAGTTCTGTGATTGGACCCATGAACGTGCGCTTACTAAGAAAACGTGAATGTTTTGAAGTACTGATAACAAAAAATAAATTTTGGGCGGGACGAAGTTTGCCGGGTCAGCTAGTATTCAATAAAATTTATAGATAAAATCTCATGATCAATGATAATACAATCGATCATTTTGACCTGTCGATAGTGTTAGTGTTAAAATCATTGTATGGAGTTTTCAAAGCAAAATAAACTGAATAATGAAGTAATTCAGCGAAAACACAATCATCAAACGATCATCATCACAAAAACGCCATATCCTTCGACTACTGGCAGCAGTCCATTCCGTTTCCGACATCGAATCACCATTAAACTCCCCGCATAAAAATTGTTCCGAACGGACCGGAAAAGTAACGAAAGGCGATGATGTTCGAAGGTGCATATTTTATGAGGGCAGAAAAAAGGCTGCACTCTCGCTGTATCTATCTGTCTGTTTGTTTGCAGCGCCATTCAATTATTCATGCAGCCCTAGCTTTCCTCCCCTGTGTATACATTCTATCATCATGCTTTCAGTGAAAATACGAAATGCAATTTACTTTTAGGGTGGACACATAAACGGCACCGCACTTTGGCAAGCCAAGTGGACTTTTCGGCGAAATTGTGACAGTGCTCCGTTCGGAAATGCAATAGGGGATGAAATATTTGTTAGCTGCAACAAAATTGTTGTTGTTTTCTCTAGAAGTGGGAAATTATTCAAAACATCAATGCATGTTAGGAGCTTGTTTTCAATATCCCATATTTGTTGATTTTTTTTTCAGCCTCTCTCTCTGAAATCAATAATCCGCTCATTTATTTGCATTCATTTGCTTCAATGGATTCGTGTGTTTCCACTGATGAGTGGATTTGCGCCACAATTTTCCACAAACCCCCCTTTGGGAGCTCTCCGGAAAACAGAGCTGCTCGTAGTGGATAATTAATACGAAGAAACTTTAAATAGCGAGACACAAAACATATGCGCCCCTATTGGACATGGGAAAATTAATGTGACGAATCAGCGTGTGGTTGTGTGGTTTTGGCACCGAGTCAATCATTAGCGTCGGCTCGAATAACTACCAGTAATGATTCATCGGCATAATTAGAACCTACCGATTCCGCACCATTTTCCCATGGAAAGGCATTTACAGAAAACACGCTGCAATAAACTAATCAACCAAATAACCTCGTAATCCCCAATATATCCATAACTGTCCAGCCGAGCGAGAGTGGTATTTATGTTTTCCGCCCAATTAGTTCAAACGAAACGATCACTTTTGGATCGAAAAATAACACATTAGGGTATCATCTCAGCGCTCGTAAAAGTATTACCGAGAGTCAAAACAAACGCGCAGAAATCAAACGTCGAACCGCGGCGCAAACAAATTTATTAATTTCGCTCCCCATTTTCACCACGCTTTTCCTCGCGGCATTCGTGGCGCGCTTGGAATGTGTGCTCTCTCACTCATATTTCCATAACAACTTCCTTCATCTTAGGTCGCGAAGTGTCGAAAACTTGAATCGCCAGTACCGACGGTGAGTTCGCCTCCCTCCGATCTTTTCTCCAAAACAAACCGATTATTTTAAAACCAGATTCCCACTCGCATTCCCACCGCCAATTTCGGAAGCGGCGAGAAGCGGACGTTAAAAGTGGGAAGGCGCGAGGGATGGACAAATATTTATATTTTCATAATTTCCACTTAACACCTTCTTCAAATGATCGCCACCATGGTCATCATCGTCGTCTTCGCCGGAAGGTGGTACACCAGAGGGCGAAGGATCCTGTAATGATCCACGGTGTCATCTCACCTTCTTTTTTTTTTTTTTTGAGTTTCATTTGTCCATCGCAGTTTTCCGGGGAACGGGGATTGAAAGAAGGAGAAGATTTGTGTGGGAAAATGGAAGGAAGTGAACTATAAAATGTAACCGCGAAGCATATTTCTCTTTGGTTTGGGGTGTGCGCGATGAAAGCTACACAAGCGAGATGACGAGAAGGGAGAAAAAATGAATTAATAGTGTCGGAAAATCGGCCGAAACTGGCGCAGAGCCGCGGGGGTGTCAATGGCGGCGGCAGCGGTGGATGGAAGCGAAATTTATGATTTGTTGTTGAACTACCAGACACTTGGTGAGACTGTTTATTTTCAGTGGCTTCTGCCGTTGAATTGTTTCTGTGGCGTTTTTTTTCCTTCTTTTCCGCTTCTCATAGTCGTGTTGTGTTTTACTGTTTTGTTCTCACCGCCATCTTTTTTGGCACGGATCGCTGAGTTCGCTGAATGGGTTAAGCCGTAAACGAATGTCTTTCTTTGGAAGCGGTTTATCGCTCTTGCACAATGACACAAATCCCTGGCAACAACTGGCGACATAAATTAGTAGCAACGGGGGGATTACGGTATTTCAGAAGGGGATCAGCCGCGGGATGCGCCAAGAACGCGCTACGTGTTGGCTCACAGCAACAGTCATTCTATAAGACGAATGCATCGGTGAATGGATTTTCAACCCACTTTTTCGACACAATGTTGCAAATCGAAAGCTGGTGTTTGTGGGGACATAAATCCAGCCATTTGCATAATTTATATTGGGAATTTAAAATAGTACCTTGCATGCTCATTGGTCATCACGAATCTGATGTTTCAAAAAGGACAAAATCTTTGAATATTCGGCAAAAAAAAAACAAAATAACAGTAAATCTCGACTTTTCATGCACTATTAAAACATTTGGAATCATTTTTTTAAAATCCCGATTTAATGTAGGCGGGAGGGAGGCAGTTTCAACAACGCTTGTAAAAATTAAGTGGCACAATTTTCAACCAAATTAAAAATATAAGTAAGTTAACAGCCCTTCCACCAACAGCTGTCATACGGTTTGACATCTCCTGGTCGTTTATTACTTATGAAAACAACACAGTGCCCTTTTTCATACACGTTTCGAAACTTTTGAGCTAGAAGTTGTAAGCATTTCCCTAATTCCTTTGTGAACGATTTAGAAATTGAAGTACACCTTACACCTTGCATAACGAGAAAATTGTTGGAAGGGCTGTTAACTTACTTATATTTTTAATTTGGTATATATATATATAAATATATATATATATATATATATATATATATATATATATATATATAAATATATATATATATATAAATGGATTTCTGTCTGTCTGTCTGATTCTTATGGACTCGGAAACTACTGAACCAATTAACATGAAAATTGGTATGTAGGGATATTTGGGGCCGGGGAAGGTTTTTGTGATAGTTTGAGACCCCTCCCCCCTCTCTAAGGGGGGGCTTCTTCTTCTTCTTCAATGGCACTAACGTTCCTAGAGGAACTTCGCCGTCTCAACGTAGTATTACTTGCGTCATTTTTTATTAGTACTTAGTTGAGATTTCTATGCCAAATAACTCGCCTTGAATGCATTCTGAGTGGCAACCTCTAGAATACGCGTGATCACAGTGCAAGTCGGAGGAAATTTCTTTGACGAAAAATTCCCCAGACAAGAACGGGAATCGAACCCGAACACCCGGCATGTTAGTTATGACGCTAACCACTCGGCCACGGGAGGGGGGCTGCCATACAAATTAAACACAAATTTCTACATTACTCGAGAATTAATCAAGCAAACGAAACCAAATGAGGTATATTGAAGTTTTAGGGTGCAATCAATGTTTTTATGGTGGTTAGACTCTCCACCTCCGTCTCTAAGGGGGAGCTGCCATACAAATGAAATACAAATTTCTGCATTACTCGAGAATTAACACTTTGACGTCCGCACGATTCGTAAAAAAATCTTCGCTTAGCGCCGGCAGCGCTAATTTGGATTACTTGGTTTGTCGCCGCCCGTTCTTGACATTATCGGAAAATTATAAATTGTTAAGTTCTACTAATCTCATCGATAGTTTTCATAAGTTCTCCACCCTGTTCCGCTACTTTCATGTCATTTCGATGATATACATACGTAAATATTACAAACCTGTCCATATTCCCCCCACTATATGTCCATGCGTGTAATCATCGAAAAATGTTCTACTTTTCGATCTCTTTTTATTTTGGTGAAAACATTGAAAAACATTCGGTCGATTAATTTGAAAAACAGTATATTAAAATGCAGTA
Source organism: Toxorhynchites rutilus septentrionalis (assembly GCF_029784135.1). NCBI lineage: Eukaryota > Metazoa > Arthropoda > Insecta > Diptera > Culicidae > Toxorhynchites > Toxorhynchites rutilus. The sequence continues at coordinate 40,803,239 of NC_073744.1, forward strand.
AATTGCATTTATGTTTGAAGAAACATGATTTTCGAAAGATATAATTTAAGTTCTTCTTAATATGTCCGTATTTCCCCACCTCCCCTATTTATAAAAATATAAAACTTGTTGGCCGTGTGTAACTTATTGTTACCTAAACAATACCCCAAAAGAATGCGAACGATACTAAAGTGCTGTCGCCAGCCACTGAGATACTATGCGCACGTAACCACTGTGGTGTCGCCGGCATTCAGACGCTAGTTTTCGTACGTAACCACTGTGGTGTCGCCGGACGCCAAAGTGTTAATCAAGAAAATGAAACCAACTTTGGCATGTGATGGTTTTAGGGTGCAATAAATGTTTTTATGGTGGTTAAACTCTCCACCCCCCTCTCTAAGGAGACCCCTCCCCCCTCTCTAAGGGGGGGCTGCCATACAAATTAAACACAAATTTCTACATTACTCGAGAATTAATCAAGCCAATGAAACCGAATGAGGCATATTGAAGTTTTAGGGTGCAATAAATGTTTCTATGGTGGTTAGACACTCTACCCCCCTCTCTAAGGGGGGCTGCCATACAAATGAAACTCAAATTTCTGCATAACTCGATAATTTCTGCATTACTCGAGAATTAATCAAGCAAATGAAAGCAAATTCGGCATGTGGAGGTTTTAGGGTGCAATAAATGTTTCTATGGTGGTTAGATATTACACCCCTCTCTCTAAGAGGGAGCTCCCCTACAAATGAAAGACAAATTTCTGCATAATTCGAAAACTAATCAAGCAAAGGGAGCAAAATTCGTCATACGAATGTTTCCGGGGACCCGAAACGTTTCCATGGTGAATAGACACTCCTCCCCTTTGTCTGAGGAGGGGGACTGCCGTACAAATGAAACATACATTTCTGCATAAGTCAAGAACTAATCAAGCAAACTGAACCAAATTTGTCATGTGGAGGTTGTAGGGGGCAAGAAACATTTCTAAAGTGGTTCAACACTCCTCCCACCTTTCTGAGAGGGGAGGGGGGAGGTGCCATATAAACGGCACACAAACTTCTGCATAACTCGAGAACTAATGAAGCACAATTTGGGATCTGAGGGTTTTTGGGTATGAGAAATGTTTCTATGATGGATGACACCCCTCCCTCCTCTGGAATGGAGAGGGAGTCCCATAAAAATATTACACATATTTCAACCAAAAATATTCCAAACATGACAATTGAAAATTTTCCGAAAACTCTGAAGGAAAAAGGGAAAATTCCGAAAATTAAATTCCCATATGTTATACAATTACATAGTGACAAGTGCTGTTAGTCCATTTGATATTTGCGCTAGCGAAATTGATCTTTGCTCGAAACTGGAAATGGATCTTAATGTGATGAAGCGCACTCCTATATCTTCTTCTATCTATACCAATAAAAAAGTATCGCCGAATGTGTTGAAAAGAGCAGAACTCGAGGAAGGAATTGTCCGATTTAGAGCTGTCTTTATTCTATCATATTTTCTGTATAAAACATTTATTCCATGTAATGGAGGAACATGTTATTTGCAAGTGGTTGAAAAATCTGTACGAGAATTGTGTCTAAAAATAATGTGACATTATAACGATGAGATTTCTCAGAAATACTAGGAATTTTAAAGTAAAAGGTAAATTCAACGGGGTCGATTAGAAGATCAATCCATGAACAGTTCTTCGATTGGACCCATGAACTTGCTCATAGTAAGAAAACGTGAATGTTTGAAGGTTTTGATAACAAAAAAGAAATTTTTTACAGGATGAAGTTTGCCGGGTCAGCTAGTTGCCGATAAACATGCACAATTCATGTATCTTTTCCACCTTATGTCACAAATCGCTTACAACCGCTGGATGTTTCAGTTATTATTTCAAGCAAAAGCTCTCAGTTTCCCAGAACGATCCTGGAAAAACTATTTTTATACACGACCTTTCAGGTATTGTTGCATCGGCTTATAATGCTTCTTTCAATCTGAGTAATATCCTAACTGGATTCAAAATGACAGGTTGCTATCAATTCTCAAAAAAAAAATTTTCGAACAAGGATTTTTAATGCCAAATGATTTCACCTACTGGAGCTGACTCATCGAGTAATACAACTTTTTTTCCGAGATAACACCAGATCTCGACGTTTCATGCAATTTGAAGACGTTTGGCATCAAAACATTTTTCTTAAAACTCCGATTTCGTGGGAGATTTTCGAGAGTCATAAAATCTAAACTATGAACCTTTTTGAGGCACCACTAAATCACGTCCGATTTACCTGAAATTTCGCACAGGTCTTTTTTTGGGCCAATAAACAAAATGTACATGGTTGGTTCTTCAAATTCGATGACTTTTTTTTCTCCATACCTTCATTGCCACTTAGTCGCAGAAGGTCGATCCCCCTCTCTTTGGGTGATTTTTTGGTTTTCATAACAAACTTTGACGGCTGTGCGACACTAGTAAATGAAATACGATTGAGCTGATATTTTTTATAAAGTTTATTTTTCGTGGGAATCAACATTTTTGGAAAAAAAAATCTGTTTGCAAATTCGAGATGACCATTTTCATTGACACTCTAATGCACATACACTGCATTCGTTTACATACAACGTATCATTCATGAAAGTATGCTTTCAAATTCCAATAGAAAAACCACGTTTCGACCTCAAGCGGAATATAGGAGCAAAAGTGTTCATAGTTTACGGTCGATATCTGAGTGGGAAGGAGAAAATCGGGTGCAAGTTGGCTGCACAGTTCATTCGCAAAGTGAAGATGGAACCAGATGAGCGTAAAGCGCTGATAGCTTTCGACGATTCTCTTCATCAGTAATTGATCTGAAAGACGCTGAAACAGACGTGATACACAAATGAAATGCAACATTCGAGAGAATAGAAAGGAAATGCTGTGATTTTAGCTCCGCCATTTCTCGATAGTTTGCAGAGATATTTGCTTCATAATTTATATTTGTACTCGCGCAGCTCAGTGCAAACATTCTGTGCAATAGTTGATAGTTGTTTAATGGAAAAAGTATTTACTATTACGTATGTGTTGTACACAGAGAACAAACGCTGCCACATGCGAACGGACACTATGAAGAGAGGAATTATTTCAATTTAAGCTCCGTCTGATAGCAACTTGCTCAGACAGTGAGAGCGTAAAAGCAGAATTTGTAGCTTCTATTAACCAGTCTTGGTACTGTCAGACAGCATCACTTTGTAGACTTGATATTGTGTCATGTTGTGAATTTAATCGTGGTGCGATTTTGTCCGCCACTCCAAATCCATGGAAATGGAAATCGATGAAATGATACAGAGCGCTGGTTTCATGTCGCCTGTGTTCATGCATTGCACGCACAAATGGTTAGCATTTATGCGTTGCCATATGTAGATTGAAATAATTGCCATTAGGCGGTTTTAATGTTTTAGTTATTAGAAATGTGGTATAATCCGGTGATAGACCTGTACATCCTTTTAGGGAGGCTAAATATTCTTTATCAGTTCACCAGGCTCGAAAGCAGTTCGGTTCATTGTTCAAATTTTGAATGAATTTTGTTATCTTCAGTAAAAAAAACTTGTAATAATTTTTTTTTTCAAAAATCTCGATGCATTCCAAATTAATATCGAAGTGATTAACAAGCGAATTGAATAGTATAATTCCGTAGTCCTACGTCAGAAATGCGGTCGTGTCCTAGACAGCCCCTCACATTTTTTTTTCTACGGTAAACTCTCTCATTGGGTTTTTGCCGTAGAACTACGTCTTTCATTAAGGGTGCCAAATCAGAAAACAGGTCTCGTTTTTATGAAATAAAGTTAATGTTAATAACTATTTTTGTCGCGAACGGATTTAGACGATTTATGTAACAAACGAATTGGAAATTTCCTGAGATTTGTTTTTTATGTTATTTATTACAATACTCTGATGTGTAAACGGTTTAAATTGATGAAAGCTAGAAGCATTTCCATTTTCCCATACATTTGTTCTGCTCATATGTGAGATGCGGAGATAAGTGTGTGTGTGTGAAATAATATTCGAAGTTATTAGCAAGCGACTTAAACAAAATAACAGCGTAGTTCTACGTCAACAAAGTGGTGGTATGTTGGACACAACCCCCTATAATTTTTCTGTATTATAGTGACTTTCAATACTTTTTGGTTGGTTCGTCATTTTTACTTCCATTTTTGGAAGAATGTCGAAAGTGAGAATTGAACTCGTGACCTTGAGCGTGAGAGGTACTGATGTTACCATTCGATAATCAAACATTCTTACACAGCCATTCCATGCCAAACCGATATAGTGGTTCTCAGATTTCGTTAAAATTGGTAGCTTTGTTCCTTATCGTAAAATAATAGACACAAAATTCTTGGATAAAGGAGGAAAAATTTATTTTCCGGACAACCCCAATTTTTTTTTTATCCCATTTATTTATTTTAGGCTCATTAGTATTTTAGCTGTAACAGAGCCGAATTTTAATCGTGTACATGTCACATGGTTATCATATCTATAATTATAGCACATTACACAGTTGCCATTCGCCAGTATTCCTTCTATACCATTGCATATGGTACATTTACACAGTAGCCATTTAGGCGTAAGAGTATTCTTTCTGTTCTTCCATTATCCAGTTAGACCACCGGACAGCGGAGACAGTTGATATGATCATTGTTGAGTTATTTATAGAACAGCAGCCCGATGTATCTTGCAGAGCAGAGCAGTTGTATGGATGGATCGATCTTGTTTCGACCGTGGATCGATCTCCATCGCTGATGATTGTTACGTGGACGTAGCTATTCTGTAACAACACAAAGATGGTCAATGAGGGCCCTGAGTTTTGAACTCACGATCGATCGCTTACTAAGCGAACGCGCAACCAATGTGGCTACGGAGACCCCCCGACAACCCCAATTAAAAACTAAAAATTACGGGTCCAATATTTTGAAAAACTACCAATTTCCACGAAAATCTGAGAACCGCTATATTGCTTTGCCCTGTAATGGCTGTATATGTACCGTTCTGAATCATATTTCGGACAACATCATATTTCGGACACCTTTGTTCTGATATCTTGAAATACTTAATGCACTGATGATATAACTATCAAATTAATATCACAATTGCTTCTTTAGAGCAATCCCTAGGTTTCACTATCATTTCACATGAGAACTACATTTGAATTATAACATAATCGGCAGAAATCTTACAACACTACTCATTATCGTTTGTGTTTGACGTTTCCTTAGCGTGAGCAAGTAGAATTTACCCGTTCATAAATATTTAAATTTCTCCCGTGTTTCATCAGTTCTCATCATCTTTAACAGTTTACTGTGATTGCCTGGTAAGTGTTTTGCAGTTGACTATAAAATATAATCAAGTGTAATGTAATTTTCGTCCAAAAAATAACAAAATAAAGTGTCCGAATTTTGAATTCAATCTGTCCGAAATTTGATTTAGTGTCCGTAGTTTGATTCTTATTCGCTTCATTTGAAAAGCATTTTATTCGATTTTTTTTTTATGTTTCCAATCAGATAGGTACCAAAGTAGAAAGCTTAAAAGCATATTGAACTAATTTATCAAAAATATCTACCAAATAATACCTGTGCATAAAGTTTAGATCTGTTTTCTGCATCATATGCCTTAAGCGTCCGAAATATGATTCTGAACGGTACCTGCTTCGTTCTCTACCGGAAAAGAATATTCAGATAATTATGATGTTTGGACATTTTCTCATAAATTTTGTCATAATCTAGATGAATGTTCTATTTGACAATTATTTATGATTTCAATATTGAGTCGTGACTATTCCTTTGTCAACATATTGTTCATCATGGAAGAATCATTCCAACTGATACGGTACTACAAGACACACATAAAATATAATAAGTAAGCTAAGTTACACTTTAGAAATTCATTTTCCATTTCTGAGAATATTTGCATCCAACGATTTGCAATTGGCAAGGATTATTAGTTCCACCACCACCTTACCTCATCAATGTTAATTACTTTAGTTGTTGTCTTTTGAACCATGGTTTGAGGCTAACCTTGGGGATAATCGAGTTGAAAACGATTTGGCGCTGATAAGAAATCTAATGAAATCATCAAAATTAACGGCAAATTCAGTGGCAGATACATCGTCTTTTTCAACAAGACGAATCAATGCTTGAAAGATCATCAAACGATGTCTCTAGAAGAAAGCAACCATAGTTTTAAGTTTTCAGTTCAATCCCGTTGTACAACAGGACACTTTTCTTGTGAAAGAAAATAAGAGCGCAATCCTCCAAAAATACTAAGAATCCTTTCGATAGAAGGTCCAAAAGAAAGGAATCGTGTATTGCCCTGCTCAAGAAGTTGTTCACCGTCGTAATCACAAAAACTCTTCAATTTTCCTACACGAATCGTGTATGAAGATATTTATAAAGTTTTACAACGGATTTTTCAATATCGATTGCATGTTGAAGACAGTTGTGTGAAATCTCAGAAATCTGCTGTTCATTCGAATAAAATAATTGAAAATGGTGAGTGGAATAGTAACGAATATATTAAGGAATATAATAATTTTCTGTATATTCAAAATACGGTACAAATTGATGAAAAGACGGGACAATTAAAATCGGTCGAAAAAACGGTACAGTCCCGTTAAAAACGGTACGTTTAGTAAGCCTAGTAGTGAACCAACTCATGGAAAGAATACATCTCAAATGGACATGTCACCCAACCATCAAAACGGCACCATTGTATGAGTGCCTTTTCTTTCCTCCCAATAAAGCTGTCAAAATAACAAATACCATGCACATATCACCCGCTTTCTCCCCTTTCCAATAGCGGGCGCAGTCTCCGTGATAGTGGATTCCACACTTCTTCGAGGTATCAATTTTTCTATCGAATCGTTCTCGGAGAGAAAAAGTTCTATTTTTGCCAGCGTGGGACGGAACCATCGCGTGGCAACTTCACAAAGTATTGCCGCCACCGAGGCGTGACAGGGAGACGCGACGAGGATGGGATGGGAATAACAAACATTTTCCAGAGGTGTGAAATTTCACCTTCCATTGCCACCCTACCCACCTGTGTGTGTGTGTCTGTATGTTCGGCCTTGCAGGTGTGAATGTGAGCATGAGATTCCACAGGCACGAGGAGAAAGGTTGCTAAATTAACATAGAATGCCTTCAGTGTGTATGGGACGCGTAAATAGAGAAGAGAACGTTTTGTGAAAAGGCGGGAGGGGTAAAGAAATTGTTTGGATACTCAGGTTGTGCGGCATCTTAGCACCGCACCGGATCGGAAGTAAATGAATGCTTTGACATGAGAAACGTTTCGACAGGATCAATTACGTGCGTAATTTGAGGTTGCCTTGAATTGTTGCCCTGGAAATTGTTGATAAAGTTTACCCTCAGAGATTGACACGTGAACTAAGCAATATAACTGAAAGATTTTGTTTTTCTTTTCTCTCTCTTCTGCCATTTCCAGGTCGCATCGCTTCACCTTGGATCCCGGGTCGCAACGTATCGTCCTTGGGCAGCAAAATGGCCGCTGTGAACTCGGTAAGTGAATTCATTTCACATGAACTGCACCCTGACAACCTTTTTTTGTGTGTGGAACATTTCGCTGAAAATCGCCTTTTTTCTGGCGTTTAACGTAACGCAATTAAAATATTTAATTGTGACTTATGGCGATGGGGTATTTGCTTTATCGTTGTTTTCCTGATATTTTTCATGCTCTCTCTCTCTCTCTCCGCTGATTATGGTCATTATTCGAGCAACAAAAAAAAAAATACTGCAATGTTTGTGCGTGTGCATGTTCGAGCGAGTAATTACTCACGTGCGTCACTGTATTTCATCAGAACTTTCGTGTGGGTGGATTTGAATTTCATACAATAATTCGAAGGCTGTAATCAGCGGGCATAATATTCTTGGAATTATGATAAATGATTCAGGTATGGAAAATATGCCTCCGAATGGTTTACACTTTCAGTTGGTCTGCGCACAGATTAAAAAAATGAACATGAAATGTTTTTTATGGGAAATAATGATTCGGGAATCTTCGATTCCGATTAATTCTTTAATTGCTTATAGATCATAGCCATTTAAATTTATCTATAGACACACGCCGTTGAAATTGAGCGGCATGGCGTTACAGGTTGGTCTCGATTTCGAATATATACTTTTTCATATGCATACAAAGTTTGATTTTTTGACGTAGGATTACGTCTTTTGGGAACATATTGGGGGTATAAATTGAAAAACGAAAATCGATCGCATAGTGGAAAATGTCCAATTTCAACGCTTATTGGATGAATTGATGAGATTTTTGCGTCAATCAATTTCGGCATTCCATTTCATTTTTTTAAATTGAGTTAAATAATATATTTTATGAAACTAAACGTTAACCCTTTCAGGACCATAACATGTCCAAGACTAAGTATGCCAATCAGGGTTGCCATAATAAATTCTGTGTTTTGGTCTCAAAAAATCTTTTTATCTGTGTTTTTTCTCCGAAAATCTGTATTAACCCGTTGTGGTCGTTTGTCTGCTCTCAGCCACCACAGCAAAGAAGTATACTAATATTATAATTTATGCAACAATGTATCATTTCACACTTTTTCTAAACCAATTTTAATGTCTTGTGAACTCATTCACGAACCAAAAAGGTGCTAGTATGAATAATAGATAACGGTACTCAGTATAAACAAACTTCAGGAAAGGATTAATGGTAAACTCCATGTATTGCGGTACTGTGTGGATGCAAAGAACATTGTTTTGTATGTTAAAACAAAAAGATGAAAGGCGAAAGAGGCAAAGCTAATTATTTTTGTGATACATGCGAAAGATATCACGCGGAAAAGAATTATAGCAAATATTTTTTAAACATAAACATAAAAATATTGTTTAGTAAATACTTCAAAATACTCAATAAAAATTTCTCATAAAATAAAGAAATCTTGTTCATCTTTCATAATCTAACAAACTTATACATCACTGTTTTTTCAAGTAAAAATAATTGCGCCCAGTACGACACACATGTCGAAATTTAATGCGACCGCAAAGAATTAAATTTATTAATTCAATTTTGAAGCATAATCATAGCTTTAGTATCATTGATTGGCATAGTTCTTATGAACATGACGATGTTGACAGTATACACGCAAAAATCGCATTCATTGTTCTTTAGTAGGAAAAAGACAAACAGTGTTATTTATTTATTGTAAAGCTAGCCGATGACGCAGACTTTTGCTTCTTTCGCCTTTGATTGAACATAATAAAACAGTATTACACGCTACATATGAATGCCAAAATGACTCTCATTCAGATTGATTCGGAAGCTATATGAATAAAATTGATGAGTTAGGGAAAAAATATTATTGAGATCAAACCATAACTAATATTGGATCGTTTTTTTGAAAAATCTGTAAATCTGTATGAAAACCAACAAAATCTGTAATCTGTATCTACAGATTCTTGGTTTCAAAAAGTCTGAAAAATCTGTATAAATACAGATTATTCCGTAGATATAGTAACTCTGATGCCAATACAAAACAATATTTCAGCTATTGTGGGTGTAAAGTAAGAGAAAATCACCAGAAAAACATAACAGGGTGTAGAGGTTTCCTATAATTTCATGGGAAATATGTTTTCCCTATGGGCCATAAAAGTAAATAAACGAAGAGTTTATTATATCGGTATTTTATTTATTGCTTTGTAATACAAAAACATAATAAAAATTATCAGAAAAGTGAAAAAAACAGTTATTTATGGTATTCTACGAAACAATTTCGTTTACTTGTGAAGCACAAGGGGACTTTGCACATAACACATTCATTATGTGATCGTTGTTAAGTCAGACCGGACCATGTTTGACATTCCTTTTTTTCATTCGTTCAAAAACACAATTGCTGCCTTGGACATACGTTTTATATTTGAACAATCGATAACGATTTTTGTAGAAGGGAAAAATATTTCCCTTAGAAACCAATGGGCGTGAAGGGGTAATTCCAAACGAGACGAATGTGAGCAGCAATAAAAGCAGCGACCAACTAGCATCATAAATTTGCACTATTTGGAACTTGTTCTCAGTCTCTGCCGTATTATCCGTGATTGCACACTGTGGAATCAAGAACTTTTCCGTCCTCCGCCACTCGTCGTTCACCTAGTGAACAAATGTAAGTGACACTGACAGCTCGAGTTATTTGATAGCTGGGCATACTGTTTGTTTTACTGCAGTGCCACTAGTGTTCGGATCTGGAATGTATTAACAGCAGATTGTTTTGAAATACACCCTTTTTCAGCGCTGAAAAGTTCGTCTTGACTTATTTTGTTTCGAAGAAGTTATACTTGATGGAAGCAGCAAGCCGAAAATCAATCAAACAGTTCCTTGAAGCAGTATATAGCGACCAAAATACGTGTCAAGTTAACTAAGTTGACTCGATTATATAAAGTTCAAAAAAAAATTTTTTTAATTTTTTCAAATATGGCTTATGTCAAGCGAAAATGAAATATTTCAACGTTCAAGTGAAAGTTAATTGGCTATTATGAGTACAGTGAAGTAAAAATAGGGATTTTTGTAGATTCTAGTTTCACATTCACCAGGAATTGTTAAAAATTATTTTGTTGCGAAATTAAAAAGTTGGTGTCAAAGAACGAATTGTAGAGCGATTGGATAGATTTACTTTGGTTGATAGGAACATTCAAGTTTTGTATGATTTTTTGAAATAAAATTGAAAGCAACACCTTAGAAACCAATAACTTTTCACTTCCATTATGTTCCTGAAATCCACTAATTTGGTGGTTTCAGACCTGAATACTATATAAAATTTTCTCATCTCTCAAATAAAAGCAACAAAATTGTCCTACGTAGCGTGATTTTTGAATGGGAGCCAGTTTGAGGCAAACAGAGTCCTAAACAGAGAAAAAGTTCAATAACTCTGTCATTGTTGTAATTCGAATACATGCGTAAAAGGATTTTTTCATCAAATATGATCTTCTATCACCTCCTGAAACAGTTCGAACTATTTATATTGAGAAGGTATTTTATGACTTTAAGGGGATGAACAAAAAAAAATCTATTATATTCGAAAAACGAAAAATCTATATATATATATATATATATATATATATATATATATATATATATATATATATAAATAGACCAGCTGACCCGGCAAACTTCGTCCCGCCCAAAATTTGTTTTTTGTTATCAATACCGTCAAACATTCATGTTTTCTTCCTAAGCGTAAGTTCATGAGTCCAATCGAAGAACTGTTCATTGATTGATCTTCTAATCGACCCCGTTGAATTTACCTTTTACTATAAAATTTCCTAGTACTTCTACAAAACTCATCATTATAATATCAGATTATTTTCAGACACAATTCTCGTTCAAGATTTTTCAACCATTTGCAAATAACATGTTTCTCCGTTACATGTTTTTTTTCTCGTTTGTATGACAGCCCACACTAAGAGAGGGGGAGGACTGTCAAACCACCATAGAAACATTTATTGCATCCTAAAACCTCCACATGCCAAATTTGGTTTCGTTTGCTTGATCAGTTCTCGAGTTATGCAGAAATTTGTGTTCCATTTGTATGGCAGCCCCCCCCTCAGAGGGGAGGGGAGGAGTGTCGAACCACCTTAGAAATGTTTCTTCCCCATAAAACGTCCACATACAAAATTTATCTGCCATACAAATGAAGCATCATTTTCTGCATAACTCAAGAACTAATCAAGTAAATAAAGCCAATTTTTTCCTTCCCCTCTCTACAGGGGGCGGTGTCTGAATAACTCGAAAACTAATCAAGCAAATGGAAGCAAACTTGGCAGATTTTAGAGGTTTTTTTAGAGATCGATAAAGGTTTCTATGGTGGTTCGACACTTCTCCACCTCTCTACGGGGAGGCTGCCATACTAATGCCACATAAATTTCTGTATAACTCAAGAACTAATCAAGCAAACAAAACTAAATTTGGCATGTGGAGGTTTTAGGAGGCAAGAAACGTTTCTAAGATGGTTTGACACTCCTCCTCCTCCCTGTAAACGCCCTCCTATGTCGTCTTCTATCTATATAAATGAAAATGGATCGCCGAATGTGTTGTTGAAAGTAAAACTCGAGAAAACAGTTGTCCGATTTAGGGCTGTCTTTTTTCTATCATATTTTCTGTATCAAACATTTATTTCATGTAACGGAGAGACATATTATTTGCATTTGGTTCAAAAAACTTGAACGAGAATTGTGTCTGAAAAAAGTCACAGGAGGGTTGAGTACGAGACACGAGCGCATAGTTGACGTAGGATTCCGTTAGGCTATCTGTTGATTTTGGATCTGTTTGAAGAATTACATCATTAAACTCTTTGGTGGCCCTGAAAAGGGCCATTTTGTTTGGTTGTTGGGTATTGTTTATTTACTTCACCAGTGTTTACAACCGAGTGATGATGACAGAAGCATGGTAATTAGTCGTTAGATGATGCGTATCAGATAGAAGAGGCCGAAGTGGAATGAGATATGATGAAAACCGCCCTCTGTGACCCTAGACGAGATGCCTCCTGTGTTATGTATGGATGAAATAAAGAAAAAAAACTCACCAATGTAATATAAGATAATTACCAATACCGAACACAATTATCTATTTTTTTCATCAGTAAAACATAATACTTCAATATAGTGAAAACATATTTGAAATGGAGAAGGTAATTTTCTTTTATTATTTTTACTTTCTGAGTGTTTATTCAACTTGATGCGAATTTTGATTGGACTAACAACACCTAATACTATATGTAGATCATATGGGAAATCACTTTTTCGAATATTTTTTCAGTTTTCCAATTTTTTTGCCGTATGAATACGTACGAGCGGGAACACACCTTGGTTTTTATTTATGAAAACTGAAATAAATCGCTTCATATATCAATTCATTTTCAACACAACTGCTACCATATATAATTTTACACTTACACATGTGCTAAATTTTTCACAATAAACGATCGGTCATATTAAATGAAATTTCACGAAGCAACCAATATTAAGGTTGCAAATTTGAATTTTATTTGCTAGAATTAATCGTATCACTCAACTTACTTGCAAATGCCCTCGATTTGCATATATTTGCAATGCCGATTGGTAGCTTGGTTTTGATGTCTCTGTTAGGGAACCGCCGCATGTGTCATTAATTTCGACCAATCAGAAGTGGGTATTTCTGTTAGTATAGGGGTTGAGAATTTTCAATTGTTCGATAGTTAGTTTCATGACATAGATTATTTTATTCAATATAAAAAATGTTATGGAGTGCCGAAATCGATTGACGCAAAAATTTCATCATTCCATCATGAAATGACTGAGCAATATGCGTTTGAAATTGGACAATTTTCACGATGTGCTCGATTTTCGATTTTTAATTTGTACCCCAATATGTTCCCGAAAGACGTAATCCTACGTCAAAAATCTGATATTATAATGACGAGTTTTGGTAGAGGTAGTAGGTATTTTATAGTTTAACGATTTCGCATGCTCGAATTATTTATTGAATGGCACAAAAGCAATTTTTCCGGAACGACAATCCGACGAGAAGTTTAAAGCTATTGCCGAAAAACGTTCATATCATGCGACCGGACGAGAGTCGATAATATTACATCATGACTGTCTCATGCTGCTGCTCGAGTTTGAAACTGTTTGGAAAACAGTGAATGAATAATTCTGGTTCATCCGCCTTATAGCCCATAACTTGCCCCTTCCGACTACCATTTGTTTCGATCGATGCAGAGCGCTTTGCGCCGATGATGCTTTACATTTACATTTATTCACAAAACGTCAACAGACTTTACATGAGTGCCCTAATCATCGAACCTTACTGCTAATCCACAAATACTTCTTAAAACTAACTTATTTGTAAACTAAATCATTGTGAGGACTACAGAGTACAGAGCTTTAAGGGACGAACGAGAAAGATGACAATCGAATCTTTTCTTTAGAACATAGTATCAAAGATTGGCTGGATTTATGGTTGGCTTCAAAAGTTCAAAAGCTTAAAATATTGTGGCGCGGGAAAAACATCATGGGTATAAATGCCTTACATTTATATTATAGATTATTTTCCTCGTTTTCGTTTTACGAGATTTATCATTCAATGTAATTGAGTCAAAGTCCCCATTTAACGATGATAAGGAATAGGGGCGGCCCAAGCCGCCAAAATGACGTGATCCGAGTCGACCGCTGAGCCGCCGTCGGAAGCGGCGGTCTCAGGCACTCAAACCTGTGTTCCACGGATTGCCCGGTTAGCTTGAAACATTGGGTACGATCCTATGCTTCCTCCCCGTCACGCGAAGAAACGCTCAAGTGTCGTTATGCATGATGAAACGTATTTCAGGGCTGTTTTTAAATTTAACGCCTCAAATTTTCCACGATTTAAATATTCGAAAATCCGAAGAACGCAAACTTCGATGTTTGAGATTTTTTTTTCGGTCGAAACTGGATTCTCAAATAAGTCAGCGTAATTGAATTGCATAAGTTTCATAGAGCAGAAACACTGCCATTTAGCTGATTCGTTAATCTCTATTTAATTTTTTTTTGCAACTTCAGGATTTTCTAGCGATGGTTTCTCCATTTCGAATACTTTGCTCAAGCGCTGAATAGTGCAAATGGTGTACCGGGAAGCAAATCCAGTGCAGTTTTTTTATTTTTTCTTTGTCGAGAGCTGGAGAAAACTTTTCGAAATCAAAAATAATGTCTCCCTGTGTGCTTTTGGCGAAGCCGTGCTTGAGGATAAATTAGAAGAGTGAATGGAAATCGAGCAAAGGAAAAAAAAACATTGTGACGTGAAGCCCAGACAAGAAGGAAAAAAGTTTAATGCTTTCCTCTAAAGCGAACTTTTTTGTTCTGCACGGAACTCGTGGAAGTGGTATTTTAAAATTTCTTCAAGTGCAGTTTGTCATGAGTCAAGCTGTTTGGGAAGTTTTCTTTTTTGCTTTTTTGTTGTTGTTATTATCATCACAGAACAATTTATTTTCACCGGAAGAAGGAAGCATGGTGATTCGAATGACTGAACTCGCTTTGAAAGATCCATCATCGATTCAATCATGGGGACTGAACATCCGCCGTTGACCGCAATAAATCAAAGAGCAATTGAGTTTCCGAAGATGCGTCGGCTTCCAGAGTGATCTTCCCAATTCTCCCGGGTCTGTGGTGGTTGGTATATCCTTTGGATCTCACAGTCATTATGAAGGTGTAACACGCATTGATTTTTGAAACACACGCAGGTGTAGTTGTCGGCCGTTAGCAGTGGGTAAGGTTATGATGTGTTTATTGCACCAACCCAGCCCAGGCTGTGCTGGTTTTCTCGCTTCCGGGAGGAAGCTAACTTTCATTGACCGGAAAAAATGGGACAAGGTGAGACGTACATCGTAAAATTTTCACGCTGGCTTCGTGGTTTTTGATGATGGGTGTTCAGGGTATTCTGAGATGGAAGTGAGGGGATATATTGACCTGCAATATGAACAGGAATTGACGCGACGTGATCAAAATAAAGTAGCCGCCAATTGACCAGTGATGTGATATGCGATATTAGGCAGACCTATGAATCGATAAACTCTAAAACAATCGTCTGATTAATATCGTAATTTTGGGAATTTGATTGAGTTGTGATTGAAAGCGTTACGATAGCTCAACTCAGAGTGTTGAAGTAAACTTCTTCGGATGGATTTAAAACATCCGAGAAATAATAACACACTCGAGTCCTGTCGTCGTTCGTTCGAATTTTCAACTTTCACAAAGCCCTAGGAAGCGAACCTGCTGTGAGGGAGATACTGGATGGAGGTTTGCACAAGACATCTTCCAATTCGAAGCAGAATGCTTGTTCGAGCAGCATAAAAATCATCCGTTCCCGGGCTATTCTCTTCTCGTTCCCTGCCTCCCGGATGCAAGATGGTAGAAATAACGACTGAAAACTTTATTAATAACGAGAATCAGCATGTGGTCGTCGATCCAATTGCCCCTGTTCGGGCTGTGAATTCTGAAATCGGGAGTATGGCAGGGAGCAATTTTTATATTGAAGAAAAACTTTGCACGGGGTGACATTTGCCATGCGAATACTTCCATTTTAGTTTAAAGGAAGTCCTGTCGTGCCTCATTTTGGGGTCTGGTTTCGAGCTGATTGAACGCTGTTTCAGCTAGGGCGACTTGCCAGGCTAAAGGGAAAGAACAATTATACTCGAGCGTGGGAAAGAAGCAAACTTCCAAGTTGTCACTTTCTGGTTTTGTTGGGAATTTATTGATTGAGTTTCGTGGTTGAATAATTGTCAGCTGAAAGTTTACCCCAATATTTTGGCGTAGGATTACGTCTTTCGGGAACATATAGGGGTACAAATTGAAAATCGAAAATCGAGCGCACCGTGAAGATTGTCCAATTTGAAATGCTTATTGCTCAGCCATTTTATGATGGATTGATGAGATTTTTGCGTCATTCAATTTCGGCACTCCATAAAATTTTTTTACATTGACTAAAATAATATATGTCATGGAACTAACTATCGAACAATTGAAAAATCTCAACCCCTATCCTAACGGAAATACTCACTTCTGATAGGTCGAAATTGACGACACATGCGGCGGTTCCCTAACAGAGACATCAAAACCAAGCTGCCTGGGGGAAATCGGCATCGCAGATACATGAAAGTAGGGGGAGCTTTTATTCTCACCGACATGTATTCCCTAACGGAGATTTCAAATCCAAGGTGTCTGGGGGAAATCAGCATATAAATACCCTCGTGGTCGATAGTTATACTAACGACGCGCACAAATGGATAGTGCTCATTGTAACTAGCGTGGGCATTGCTGATTGCATACGTGCTGGCGGATAAGTTGGGAGCGATGAACGAGTGTTTTTTTGTTATTTTCGTTCCAATAAGAATTTTTCGATGGGTAGATTGAAGAATGATGTTTCAATGAGCTGAATAGAACTTATGCTAGATGGAA
The DNA here is from genome assembly GCF_029784135.1 of Toxorhynchites rutilus septentrionalis. NCBI lineage: Eukaryota > Metazoa > Arthropoda > Insecta > Diptera > Culicidae > Toxorhynchites > Toxorhynchites rutilus. The sequence continues at coordinate 40,820,156 of NC_073744.1, forward strand.
TATAAATAAAATTAAAATTTGGAACTTTTATGTTGGTTGCTTCGTAAAATTTCATATCAATGACCGATCATGTATTTTGAAACTTTTAGCAGAACTATAAGCGTAAAATTGTATATGGTAGCTATTGTGTTAAAATGACTTGAAATATGAAACGATTTTTTTTTCTCCCAAGGAAAGTTCATGCGACGAGCAAAATTGGAAAAATGAAGGAGTATTCGAAAAAGTGATTCCACATATGCTCTATATATCGTATTGGGTGCTGTTAGCTCTATTGAAACTCGCCTTGAGGCATGTAGCATCGTGTTCCGTTGGGTTTAAAGCGAAAAGGAAATGGGTTGAATAAACACTCAGAAAAAAAATTATAAATGAGATTACCTTTTCCATTTCAAATATATTTTCTCTATACTAAAGTAACACTTTTTTTCTGGTGAGAAAACTTGTGTTCGATGATGATTGATGAGCTTTTTTTCTTTATTTCATCCATACATTACACAGGAGCCATCTCGTCCAGGAATACAGAGGGCGGCTTTGGTACGTGATACGCACTATCTAATGACTAATCACCATCCTTCTATCATTATCACTCGGTTATGGACACTGGTGGAGTGAACAAACAGTACCTAACAACCAGACAAAACGGACCCAAATCATTATCGAAGAGTTTTACAATTTATCCAAAATCAGCATGCACCAGATAGCCTAACGGAATCCTACATCAACTATGCGGTCGTGTCTTGGATACAACCCTCCTGTGACTTTTTTTTTCTTCGTGTCTCAAGGATAATAAATCAAATAATAATAAGTATTAATAACATTTATTAGTTCATTAGCGGCATAGCGATGGCTGTTGTTTCAGTGATCTATCAATTTATGGATTTCAAACTTGAAATGAGAATCCGGAAGACTACCGCATGCATGTTTTAAGCATTGAGAACAGCCAAAAGTGTGAAGGAGCTAAATTTTATTACTATGATTGATCTGATAATAATTAAAAAAAATCGAGATAACTGTAAATCTCGACGAGTAATGCAATTTTAAGACATTTGGCATCACTTTTTTTTTGAAAACTCCGATTTCCGGTGATTTTTCTTTTTTCAAAAAAACTCAAATTTTAATGTTTGTGACACCAGTAAATGATGTCCGAATGAGCTAATCAACATTTCGTAGCAAGTTCCGAATGAAAAATCGAGATAACTTTTATTATTGGCACCCAACATCCTACTTTTCGTTTCGTAATCCGAGAACAAAACTAAGTCCCAGAATGAATGAGATTTTTGACAAAAAATTTTTTCGAGATGACACTAGATCTCGACGTTTCATGCAATTTTAAGACATTTGGCATCAAAATTTTTTTTCGAAAACCCCGACAACTCAAACTTTGACCGGTTTGCGCCATTCTCCCTTAAGTCCGATTAAGCTGATATTCGGGATAGGGTGTTTTTTCGAGGTAGTGAACATTTTTTATGAGGTAATTTTTTGAAATTAGAGATGACCATTTTCATTGGCACCCTTATATATATGCTATAGCAATATAATAGCAATATGAACGAGCGAAACAGGAGACACATTGCATGAAAGCACGCATTAAAGTTTTTCGCATACTTTGCCACATACACGGCCCAGACCGAGAAGGATATAGACTTACGTTTATGCTCTCCTTTTTGACGTAGGACTGCGTCTTTGATTTCTATAAAGGGAGTCACTCTACGAAAACTGTAACGTTTATTAAGAGTTTTAAAATGCATATAACGCAGAATAGTTCTTGCGACAGATGTTATAATATAGACCATTAGACGGCAAATTTGCAATTTGCAATTTTTTCGCCTAAGATATCAACAGTAAACATAATAAAACAAGTGAGCAATTTAACAAATAAAAGAGGTATGTTTTGCGAGGGGATGCGAAGGTAAATCATGTATGTTTCTTTCAACTTCGATCCCATGAATGTTGTATGCAACCCAATATTGTGTGCAATAATTCGTTCTATAAAGCAGATTAGCAAGACCTTTTTCGAATGTAAATGTTGAAGTAATCAGATGCAAGATTTCATGCATCACTTAAATTCCATGCAAAATTTCAAAAACATTGATTGTGATAGACCGTAAATGAACATCCTGTGTATTTTACCTCAAAATATCACGAAATCGTCAGTATTTTCAACTTGTTTTTTGTTTCTTCCCCATAAACTTCATATTCAATGTAATCAATGACGATATATATTTTTTTGCTTCCCGATCCACGTATAAGGCCTGTACTCCAAAAAAAAAATGCACCATTATTATTCGGTTCAGTGGTTATCGAGATGTCATCGAAACAAGAAGAAAATCACCAGAGAATCTTACGCGCCGTCATGGAAAATCCGACTGCGACCATGAGATGGATCGGAAGACAACTGGGAATCACCCATACAATTGTGTCTCGGGTGGTGAAATCGTTCAAGGAGTCCCAGACGACCGAGTGACGGGCTGGAAGTGGGAGAAAATCGAAGACAGCTGACCCTGTGAAGGCCCGGAAGGCGTTGGATTATTTCAAGCGTAATCCGAACCTTTCGATTCGCGACGCGCCTCTGAAGGCAACGTGTTCCGCCTGGTTTGTTCAGCAAATCATGAAACGAGCTGAGCTTCGTGTATCCGAGGTCCGGAAGGCACCGAACCGGCGTGATCAACAAAACACGGTGGCCAAATCCTGCGCAAGGAAGCTGTATCGCGAGTGGTTAACGAATCATGCCATTACGCGCGATCGACGTTGGATTGATACAGAGACGTTGTTTTGACGTGGGACTACGTCTAACCTGAGTATATGGGGGGTAAAATGAAAACCTAAACACAGAACATGCAGGAAAAAATGAAAGATTCCCAATGCTTATAACTTGAACATTTCTTACTGGACCGGAAAGATGTTTGCATCAATTGATACGGAATATTTCAACGCTTCTATCGCAATTAATAAAATGTTATTTTTCATTAGATAAACAATTGAATAACTGTGAAATGTCACGCGTTATCTAAACGCCCTAACTGCCTAGTTTTGATTGGCCCGATTTACGGTTTCCCGAACACAGACTTCGAAATCAATGTACTTGTGGGAATCCGCTTAGCAAATATACAGGCAAGTAGGGGGTAGTTTTGTTCCAACCGAGCTGTGTTTCCCTAACACGGACTTCAAAACCAATGTACCTGGGGGAATCCACTTTGCAAATACATGAAAGTCGGGGGTATTTTTGTTCCGACTGAAATGTGTTCACCTATTACAGACTTCTAAACGAAGCTGTCTGGAGAACTCGGAATTGCAAATACATGCAAATCGGGGACATTTTTGTTCCGACTGAAATGTGCTTGTCTAACACAGACTTCAAAACCAAGATGTCATCATACCAAACTTAAAAGGACTGCCATTAAATTAACTTGTAACGAAGAACATAATATATCCAAATGCATGAATTGACCTCACATGGCATTATACATTTTTTTTACTCACAAAGCAAATATATTGAATTCGATTGAATTCGGAAAATGTTTTATTCAATCAAAAATTAAATCAATACAAACAAATAATTACTAAGCTAAGGTAATCCCACGTCAACCTTGCGGTTATATCATAGATATAACCCACTCATTTTTTGTACTAAAAACCGTCAACCCCCCAAATTCATCAGAGATTCGTCCGGTGGAAAGATTTTGGGCCATAATGAAGGCCGAAGCTCGAAAATCGTCCAAAGTGTTTATGAACGAGCTGGAGTTAAAAAAAGAATGGATAAAAATGACCAAAAAGTTCGGCTCCACACCATTGCACAAAATTTAATGAGGGGTCCTAAGGGAAAGGTGCGGGATTTCAGCGATGGAAAGGAAATTGAATAAAGTAATTATGCCGAAACATAAACCATATGTATTAGTTCATTCGCTGAAAGTTTCATGAAAATCCGTCTTAAAATAATTTTTGGCGAACATTTTCGTCTGATGCGTTTTTTTTAAGAACAGGCCTTATTTTATCTACCATTCTACCCTGTTATGTGTCATACAGATATTCATTAATAATTTTCAGTTAGACAGTTGAACTTCCTGCCAGAAGCTTATCTTTTTTTTTTTGTTTGTTACAAACCGTTTGAAGATTATGGGTACATACAACGAACGGCCCTTTTCAGGGCTACTATTTAGAGTTTCAAAAGAGTCAACATAACAGATTTCTGAACAATGAAAAGAATTACAACTGTTCTGAACAATCACAGTCCCACGTCAAATTTCCGTCCGTGCCTCGATGCCCAGACCCTTCTACTTTTACTCTTAGAAAACACTTTCCAACTTCATTTTATAATGAGATGTAATATTATCACGCATTTATGCAACAGCACCAGTGACTAGGGCTCGGCAATGTCATATTCAACTGAGGAAAGCCAGCGAACTATGAAGAAATTCGTCTTCGTAATCAATTGGAAATGAGTTTTGGCTTCTTCACGCAGTTTCTCCGTCAACATGACTCAACAGTCATTCGGGCGTTTAGTTGCTATCTCGCTCTATGACTCGACTATCTTATTTCGTTCTTCCCCGTCAAATGGACTTCAATGCATATTAAAGTGATTTCCCCCAAAATGAATTCTTCTTGTTTCTCTCATGTATCACGTTGGCATGTAGCGATGTTTGAGTTCATCGTGGTTGAGTTCAGAAACACTTACTAATAATAACGCGAGGACCTTTATAGCATACCTAATAACTGTCTAAGCCCGTTGGTTTGAGTTCACGGTGGGTAAACAATAAACCGTGCATTAATGATCTAACTACCTTTTTGCATCAGAAATCAAGTTTTCGTTTCACTCTATATGGACGTAAAATAAGATTGTTCATGCGGGTAACGAAATTCTTGTGGATTAAAGTCAGGTCGAATGAAGAGGCAGATTTGTATCCATTAGTCACGTCAATTAGAATACCCATTTGCTAGAATAGTTCATCAGTCATCCTCGCTTTCAACGCTCGTTAATTCATTTCCTAGTCAGTTCAAATCATGTTGACAGCGAATGCCGAAGTAGTCCTAGTCGAAGCGAAGCTACTGAGAGGAGAGTTGATTTTCATTTTTCATCTTCGAAGATTTCGGGCCCTTCAAGTGACTATGTAGATAACGTGGTCGTGTAAAACAGCCTTACATTCCAACCGGCCTTGGGTCGATCCCCGATGACATCGCTTGCCATTTTTTTGGGTACAATCCCAAGCTGACGTTCAGTTTGAGAGAAAGTGGTGTCTGCTTCCATAAATACAAACGTTTTAAAGCTATTGGATTGGGTGCTTTCATTTGTTCATTTCACCCTTCAGCACACGAAAAAGCATTTTTCTACCGAAGATGAAATGTTTTCTGCCAATTTTGAAATAATCTATCACATAAAATACAAACGAGGCCAGTCCGATAAGTACTTACGACGTAAGACTATCGTTGATTTAGTGATCATTTGTTTTTAGTTGCTTCTGAATCAATTCTGAATGAATGAATAAATGAATATTTGGGGGACTTCGAAAACGAGAGCGTTACGTTGAAGGCACAATATTCAGCAAAAGAAGCAGTCACACGAAAGTTGTATAATACATAATACATTATTTGTATTATGATACTATTTGTATTCCATTTCCAATAGACAAAATATCTGTTGCATCAAATCAGTCTACATAATTTTTTCGATCGCTAATCCTTTTTCAAAACTCCCATTTCTCGTTTGAGAAATCGTTGAGTAAACATCGGTTGCCAGTGCGCGTAGAGCGGGAATTTCTTCTTAAGATTCATTGCACCTCTAATAAATTTCCGAAAGACGTGGTCTTACGTTGATCGCACTTGATTGAAAAATCACAAAGCCAAATGTATTTGGACGCAGTATTAAATGGATAGAAAACGTAATAAACTCTTTCGCATGAATGTATTTTTCAATTCCAAGGGGAACTGGTAGATTAATTTTAAGCCACGATGACATCTTTCCGGAATCTGGTCGGCGCTGGATGGCAACCAAACGAAAATAGTTCCGCGCGTGTATGTGTGTGTGTGGGGGTTGCTCCGATGTCTCAAGCGGAACCGTTTGTGGCATCACTCTCCTCCTGATGGATTCCCTTCTGGCCTAAGGTGCACAAACAGGCTCTTGGTGACACCGTTCATCAGCGTTTTCATGATAAACGAAGTCTGCTTCACCACAACAGCGACAACATGCTCCAATCGCTGTTCAATTATAACTGAGTGGGTTTCCGAGCGGCGCTCGCTTATATACCGATTGGTGAGTTCAATAGCTTGTTTTGAAAGCAATTTAAAGGCTATTGAAACAAGTTTTTGAATGAAAAAGTAACAAGTATATAACGCGTAAACATTTTATCTTTCGAATGAAGTGTTTATCATACCATTTCGTTCGGTTGTTTAGGAGCTATTAACGCTCAAAATCTCGTTCTCCGGCGTAACGCTTTCGTTTTCGAAACTTTGATTTTACACCCCGGTATAGAAATGAAAGACGTAGTCCTACGTCAAAAAAAATATATTGGAAAAGTGGCGATTTATTTCTTAACATTGTCTCCTTTTAGCTCAATACATTTGACCCAGCGATGCTCCAACTTCTTTAATCCATCTGAAAAATACGTTTTCTCGAGGTCTGCAAAGTAGGCCTCTGTGGCGGTGATGACCTCCTCATTCGACTCAAATTTCTGCCCGGCGAGTGACTTTTTCAAGTTTGGAAACAGAAAAAAAGACGCAGGTAGCTCTAACCCACCTATTATGACAGCAAAAGGTACGATTAGTGAACCTGTTTACTGAAATAAAAAATGATCAATTTGTTTCATCCGACGGAAAATGATTGAAGTCTTAAAAAAATCAAACATTCCCGATAGAATGATAGAGCTTACTAAATGATCTATTATGTTTTCTCCCAGTTGTCAACGCAATGATTGGAGGCCTCGATCAAAAGTTTCCGAAATTGCTCTAAATCCTTCGGCAGTCCCAAAGACGCCAACGAACGACCCAATTGATGTCCTCCGTCTTCCATTGTGCGGTTGTAGGTCTCCGTCTTGCCGTCGCTTGTGAACACACCACGAAGGTCTTTATCGGCCGAGAAGCTCCAGCCAACAACACAATTCAATTAACCAAACCCCCAAAATTAACTCTGTCCTTCTTCCTGGGGAACACCCACCGGCGGCGAGTTGTGTGATCCTTAATGTCCGAAAATTCTGCTGCCCGATTTATTTATTATTTATAGTTCGGTTGGGGCTGATTCTGGTGCCGCTCTGCCGCAACTCGGAAAGCTGGAAAACAGCTCTCCAGGGTGAATCGAACCGATTTAGCAGGCAAAGTTTTCTGGTTAATTAAATTCGCTTCCATCGCTCGACGTCAAATGAGTTTGTCGAGTTTGGGGCAGCCAAAGAGAGAAACCAAAGCAAGTAGGAACAATGACAAGACGGAAAAACTTTCCTTCTATCTGACAAGAAAGAAGTGAGAGAGAGAGAGGAAAACTTCGATTATTTGTTTGCTTAATTCCTGCCGTCTTTTAGGGGATGGAGAATGAAGACCACAATATTCCCCCACAGCGATAGATGCTTGCTACTTGAATAGAAATGCCCCTGAGTTCCACAAACTTCCTTCCACAAACTGCGCCACCGGTTTTTCTTTCAAAACGTATTTTTATGAACCAGAAAAAGTGAGTTTTTTTTTGTGAAGAACACCTCTTCCGTTCTGCAATCAAATTACGAATAAAAAAAAAAAGAATGTAGACGAAGAAATCTGTTTTCGTTGATAGAAAAGGACCGGTTAGAAGTTTTTGCTTTCTTCGTTTTCTGTTTTATGCAACGCTGGTTTATTGGGGCAAACAATTATGGTACACACAGAAATTTCTCTGCTTGCGTTTGTTTACTTTCGAAAGAACTATTGCAGCTGAATGAGATGTTTGTGAATGGCAACTGGCAATGGCGGCTCTTTTTTCGCAAGTCATCGCGAGAGATGTTTATTGACATTCAAATCCACTAGCGGAGCAATAAATTAAAACCAGCTGGTTTCATTAGCGCGTGTAAAAAAAACAGCGAAATCCGTTCTTTTTTTTGCGTTCTATCCCTAATTGAATCATTTTCTTCTCTCCACTCAGGGGGCGGGCGGTTAGTCCATCATTCTTGGTTAGCATCACGCCCACTATTAAAACTGTCTGTCCGGTAGCGGTATCGAACACATCAACACTTCTGACAAGCCATCAAACCCTTCACTCTTCCGCTTGTCGGTTAGATTCGAAGAAAAAGAAAGGTAAACGGAGCGAGGAAAGATGAAACAAAAAATTAAATGGTCAAATAAGATGCTGATGTTTTCCTCTTTAGACCGAGTGAAACGGTGCGTCTCTATTTTCTAGAAGTGGAGTGTAAGAAGTACGAGAGTTACTGCACGTGCAACGGCTGGAGTATGTTAAGAAAAGTGTTCGGAAGAATGGAGCGTTGGTTTGAAAGAATGCTTTTAATGTGATGACACATTTCACACAGAACCACTGTGAGGAACGTCATACTTTTAGATAAGTTGAGCAGGACCAACGCACATAGAGAGCTACTAAGATATGTTTATCAGATCCCCGGCATAATATAGGAAAATGAATAGGAAATGTGTCTAAACTTACATGGAATCCATCTATGTATAAAAATGGATTTCTGTTTGTCTGTCTGTCTGATTCTTATGGACTCGGAAACTACTGAACCAATCGACATGAAAATGTAGGGGTTTTTGGGGCCGGGGAAGGTTTTAATGAGACCCCTCCCCCTCCCTAAGGGGGAGGCTGCCATACAAATAGAACACAAATTACTGCATTACTTGAGAATTAATCAAGCAAATGGAGCCAAATTTGGCATATGAAGATTTCAGGGGGCACGTAACGTTTTTATGGTGAATAGACACTCCTCCCCTCTCTGTAAGGGGAGAAGAAGGGAGGGATCTGTCTTTATTCTATCATATTTTCTGTATCTCAAACATTTATTCCATGTAACGGAGAAACATGTTATTTGCAAGTGCTTGAAAAATCTTGAACAAGGATTATGTCTGAAATAATCTGATATTATAATGATGAGTTTTGGTAGAAGTACTAGATTTTTTTTTTAGTAAAAGGTAAATTCAACGGGGTCGATTAGAAAATCAATCAATGAACAGTTCTGCGATTGGTCTCATGAACTTGCGCTTAGTAGGAAAACGTGAATGTTTCAAGGTATTGATAACAAAAAATAAATTTTGGGCGGGACGAAGTTTGCCGGGTCAGCTAGTTTATAATATTTTTGGACTGTTTCTCTATAAAAAGTAACATTTTTTTGGAAGAGGCAATTGGTCAACCGTCGATATCGATTCTATACAAATTTATGAAGAAATATTGAGTGCGCAACTTAATTCGTTTTGTTTCCACAAGATGGCTCAAGGTGCTCCAAATAATCGACGACGACAGCTGATTTTGGCTAAATATTAAAGTCTCGACAGCTGTCGATCAAATATTGTTTACATGTCTTCGAGTTTTGCACAACAAGTTCAATTTTTACTGCGTTGAAAATATCGAGTTTCGTTGCAAATAAGCACTATTTGTGGAGTGTTTCGATTTTCTGTTTCCATCGGAAGAAAGGGGCAGCTGAAGCGCATCGAATGCTTGTAGAAGTGTATGGTGACTCTGCACCATCCGATAGATTCTTTAGAGCATAGTTTGTAAGATTTAAAAGTGATGAATTTTGTGTTAAAGGCAAAAAGGCATCCTTTTCTCAAAGCTGACGTGGACTTTTCTAATGTTAACTCATTTGGTAGAGAATTCTAATAGGAAATACCTCTGACGAAAACGAATTGTCACATGAGGATGTATTGCGTCGAGGAATAGCATATTTTATGCACTTCTCAATGGCTTCAGATTAAAATGTAGATATCCAGGAGTTTTTGACATCGTAAGTTATTTACACTAAACCCAACGCAACGATCACATCTTTTCGATTTCTTCTCCTCGACGTTCGAGTTGGAAAATTTGAAAGAAATTAGAATTTTTTTTTTCAAATTTTGTGTGGAAGTTGAGAAAACTGGAAAGTATTTTCTTAGCAAATTCGATGATTTGATTTGAATAGTCAGTATCAGGTTTGATGCGTCTTGGTCTGCGTCAGGTTTATATGTCAAAAAAGTTATGGAAACCATTTGGAAAAAAGGAAAATTGAAAAGTCATTTTTTAGCAAATTTTGTATATCTATATAAATAAAAATGATTTGGTGTCCGTTCCTTACGATTTAACTCGAGAACGTAGCAATGGATTTCAACAGTCAGTATCAGGCTTGATGCGTCTTAGTCTGCATCAGGTATATACGCCTAAAAAGAAATCATGTACCACGAATATAGATCACGTACAGAGAAATAATTTCTGTGGGGACTTAAGTGTTCGAAATTATTTAAAAGAAAATATCAATTGTTGGTGGGACGAAGTTCATCTGGTCAGCTAGTTATAAGTAGAAAACCAAGTAAACTCTTTCGTTTCAACCAAGGCGCCTAGAAGTATATCCTAAGGTGACGCCGTTTCGTCACTTAGTTGGTTAGGGGAGCGGTATATGAAAACACTACGGAAGAAAGCAGAAGAGGAATTATTTGCTTGATGCGTGAAAGAGACAGACTAATCAAGAGCGAGCTTGGGCACAATCGTATTGTTTTTTGTTTACAAACAAAACACAGTAGACTTCCAAAATGGCTGAAGAATGGTATTAGCAAGTCGGCCCACCTTAGGATATACTTCTAGGCGCCCTGGTTTCAACGTAACTCAAAGTTCTAAGCAGATCTGGCAGTTTATTTGCTAGCAGATGATTACATCTTTCCGGTTTCTTGTCCTCGACGCAGACTAGGGAAAAATTAAAAATTATAACAGCGACCAAGATAGTACCAACATCGAAAAGGCTTGAAGCATTGAAGACAGCCGCCACACACACATACGCGTGCAACTATTTTCGTTTGGTGGTTATCGAGTCAGCATTGATTGCCGGCGGGCGTCGAGCGTTGAGGAGAAGAAACCGGAAAGATGTCATCATCTGCTAGCAAATAAACTGCCAGTTATGCTTGCCAACACTGGCAAGTCATACGCATGCCAACAACTTAGACCAGAGCTTTCGGAGCGAAAAACAACATCCGAAAGTTCTCGCACCCCTATCCTAACGGAAATACCCACTTCTGATTGGTCGAAATTGACGACACATGCGGCGGGTCCCTAACAGAGATATCAAAACCAAGCTGCCTGGAGGAAATCGGCATTGCAAATACATGAAAGTAGGGGGAGCTTTTGTTCCCAGCGAAATGTGTTCCCTAACAGAGACATCAAAACCAAGCTGCCTGGGAGAAATCGACATTGCAAATACATGAAAGTAGGTGGAACTTTTTTCCTTCCGCAATGTGTTCCCTAACAGAGACATTAAAACCAAATCATTATCAAAAAGTGAAAACCGTGTAATTCTTCAAATATATCTAAAATCAACAGATAGCCTAACGGAATCCTACGTCAACTATGCGGTCGTGTCTCAGACACAACCCTCCTGTGACTTTTTTAAATTTTAACGACTATTTTTAAATTTTGACGTAGGACTACGATTTTGATTTCTATATAGAGGGGTCACTCTACGAAAAATGTAACGTTTATTAAGAGTTTTCAAATGCATATTACGCAGAATCGTATAATATATACCATTAGACGGCAAATTTATCCATCAACAGTGTAAATAATAAAACAAGTGAGAAATTTAACAAATAAAAGAGGTATGTTTTGCGAGCGGATGCGAAGATAAATGATGTATTATGCATTCTTTCTTCCAACTTCGTTCCTATGAATGTTGCATGTTACACAAAATTGCGTGCAATAATTCGTTCTATCTAACAAATTAGCAAGATGTTTAAGTAATCAGATGCAAGATTACATGCATCACTCTAACTTCATGCAAGATTTCATCAAAGCAACGAGGAAAGTGTCATCCATACAGTGATCGTTCATTAATTAGGAGGAGGCAGAAATTATCATGCGAACACTTATTGAGATCGGCATTAAATGAAATATTATTATTCTTCATGAGTCATATTCATAATTCTCAATGACTCAATTCCTTCTATGGTAGATTAAGCAGTAGAACCAATACTTGATTGTGAGAGTCTGCAAACGAACATTATTTCACCGAAAAAGCTACTGCTCCCGATGCCTAATAATAAGAATAAGACAATGGAAAGAAATCCCAATACCATAGCTATCCATTAAAAATAAACCAATTTCATGATTTAATTTGTATTTTACCTCAAAATATCATGAAATCGTGAGTATTTCCAACTTGTTTTTTCGTTTCTTCCCCATAAATTTCATATTCAATGTAATTAATGACGATATAATACATATGCTTCATGTACCATTCCACACTGTTATGTGTCCCACTGATATCCATTAATCATTTTCAGTTAGACAGTTAAACTTCCTGCCAGAAGCTTATTGTCTTTCTTTGTTCGATACAATCCGTTTGAAGATTATGGGTACATACAACAAACGGCCCTTTTCAGGGCTACTATTTAGAGTTTCAAAAGAGTCAAAATAACAGATTTCTGAACGATGAAAAGAATTACATTTAAAATAACCAGGTGTTCTGAACAATCACAGTCCTACGCCAAACTTCCGTCCGTGCCCTTAGGCTCAGGCTTAGACATAGGCTCAGATCCTTTCACTTTTTTCATACAGTTTGTTTATTTTAGGCTCATTAGCATTTTGCTGTAACAGAGCCGAATTTTAATCGTGTTCATGTCACATGTTTATCTTATCTAAAAAGAGAACACTACACAATTGCCATTTAGGCGTAAGAGTATTCCTTCTGTTCTTCCATTATCCAGATAGACCAGCGGACAGCGGAGACATGTTGACATGATCATTGTTGAGTTATTAATAGAACAGCAGCCCGATGTTTCTTGCAGCAGTTGTATGGATGAATCGGTCTCATTTCGACCGTGGATCGATCTCCATCGTTGATGATTGTTGCGTTGACGTAGTTATTCTGTAACAACACAAAGATCGCGCAACCAATGTGGCTACAAAGACCCCCGTTAATGACTATTATCAGCTAACACTTCCTCTTCATTTCACTGGCATTCTCAAGATCAAACTATGGCATGAGAGATGAGGTGCGAATGTGTTGGTACGCATGTTTCCATATATTACTTCGGATAGTCAGCTTCAATATGACCTTGCTGACTAGGGTTTCTACATCGTCTTCTTCCGATGAATTCTCTTTTGGCCTTTGAGTGAATCTTTGATGAACTCATCGCATCAATGCCGTTTGTGTGCACAAATACGCTCTTGGTGACACCATTCGCCTATCCAAAGTTTAAAGCCTCTTAAAAACAAAGAAGAAAAAGAAGACCATTCTCGTTGACGGTGGAATGGTGTCGACATCTGTATACGACCTTAATTTGTATGTGGCCAACTATTCTCTATCAGATTAGTCGGCCCTAAAAGAGTTTTGAATTGCTAAAATTTGTATGAAATTTTTTTTGTTGGCGTTATTTACCTACTAGAAGTACGTTGTTCTGATCCCAATTTAAACTATTTTCCATGAATTTTCAGATATTATCACCCATACTTATCATTATAATATAAAATTATCTTCGGACACAATTTTTATAAGATATTTTTTCATTACTTGCAAACAAAAGTGATTTTAATTTACATGGAGTACTGATTTGATATCATAAAACTGGACGAAATAGTTGTTTTGGAGGTATTAACGCTCAAACTATTGTTGCTCCTGCGTAACGCTCTCGTACAAGACGGTACAAGAGGAAGTATTTTTGCATCGAATCCTTACCGGGGCCGAAAATGGATTCACTACGGCAAATCAAAACGCAAAAAAATCATATGTAAAGCCTGGGACATCAATGCCGAATCCGAACATTCGCGGTTCCAAAGTAATGCTCAGTATTTGATGGGATCACTAGTACCTGGTTAAATGATGAATGGAGACTTCTACAGGCAACAGTTGATCCGTTTAAAGCAAACATTTGTCGAAAAACGTCCAAATAAAGTGGTTAGGCAAGAGTTTCATCATGACAATATTCGGCCTCATGTTGCTGTTCGAGTGAAAAAAAAACATTTGAAGAATAACGCACTTGAAAGTGCTGGTGCACCCGCCTTATAGCCCAGACCTTGTTTCTTCTGCCTACCATTTTTTTTGGATCGATGCAGAACACTTAGGTTGAGTTGAATACGCTCTATTCAGAACAGGGCGTTTACCGAACAATGGCTTCAGTCAGGGTGTTAAAAATTAAACGGATTTGTTATTGGTTTCAATAGACGAACGCGTTGAGAATGGTTGAGAATAGTGGTTAGCGTTGGCTAATATTTTGAATGATGTATTAATTATTTTAGTTTCCACATAAATGTGTTTTTATTAAAAAAAAACCGAAAGAATTAGGTTGCACACCCTATAAATGCACCCATTAACCAATTCTAAACAAAACACACTAATGACTGAAAAGTGCTCAACTTTCATTCGTTTGTCTAAACATAATCGCGTACTGCCCACCCTCTAGCCTCTTGTTAGTTTCAACGAAAAACCGGAACCCGCTGGATCGCATTTCATGAGTTTGTATTTATTTATTTGGTGGGTTTTCAAACAACACGAAACACGATTGTTATTTTTATTTTTCGTCTCTCTGCTCGAAAATTGTGGTGGTAACAGAGGATGTTGTGGTGTGGGATTGTATTGACTTCACTTACTGCGCGGTTTGTTTCCCTTTATTCCACTATTAAATGTCCATTAAAATCCATCCAATGTGATCGAAATGATGGAGATTAATGTTTTAATGCTCGCATCCTCCTTCCTTCCGGATGGAATTCAGCGAGGATTGAATTGCGCTCTTACAGCTCCCGGGCCATCGGAAGGAACGTTTTTGCCCCCACTTCAAAAGAATATCAATCCTAAATTTAATACTTTGTTCCAGTTGCCAGCGCGGGCTCGGAATTTCCACGTAAACGCTCTTTATTCCAGAAACACAATGAAGAAAAACGCTGGAAATCGGGCCTTCCGGTCCAGGGCCCGGGTTCGCGGGATCTGTGGGGTATCGGAGCTGCTCGACGGAAGGGGGAATTTAATTTATTAAAACACATACCCGGCGCAGTGCAATAAATTAATAAATGATCATGTGTGTATTTTCTGGTTGTTTCTCGTAGTCGATATACAATTTTTTTTGTTTTGTTCCTGCTGCTGCCAGTTCCCACCCACTGTGTGTATCGGGTCCAATATTTCAACTGGGTGAATATTCATATAATTGCATATTTTAATTTTGTCATCCCAAAGAGAAACGCGCGCACGCACGGAAATGTGATGAGAAAAAAATATAATAATAATAACGGGAGTGTCCTCCCAGATGCACTCACCAACCCCTCACCAAAAGCGATCGATAGTTTCAGGTGAAAATGTGCATTGTTGGGTCGTTTGAGAGGGGGTGGTGTTAAAGAATGTACCGATGCTGAATTGGAGAATAAACTGCAGTAGCTCGCGATGGAATCTCGAAAGGACGGAATTGTGCAAATTTCAATGAATGCAGAAATGAGGTGGCATGCCCAAATGGGTATGCGGAGAATGGTTTAAAGCTGACACTTTAAGCGTGACGTTGATGTTTTTTTTTGTACTTTTCTGGGTCTGACATTTTGGACAGACCGGCTGCTGGGTAATAATCATCATAAATTCGCACGTTCTACCGATAATATGAGATTAAAATCAATTCCAAACATTTTCGCCAGCTGAGCCAAAACCGAAGAGTCCATTTGTTCGTTGCATTTATTTATTTATTTTTTTTTCGTTGATCGAATTATATTGATTGCTTTTTGCGAGGACGTGTTTGAAATATTCAATTGATGCGATATCCTGTCGTTTAGCGGCCGCCGCGGGACTGCGCCCATATTTGTTCATCACGCCGCAGCTGCTCGCTCATGTCGAACCGGGACTCCCCAATTCAAAAAGAGTGGATTTATTGATGCCGAAGCGGTCATTGATGGGATTTTGTGTGCGTTAATTACACACGATGTGGGGTGGAAAATGCGCCATTTCTCATGTAAAGCTCCACCAGCCAATTGCTCCCTCAAGTGTCTTTAGCGGGAACCAGCTACGCCCGCGAAAGGATGAGATTGTGGAACATTCATTTTTGGGATTGTTGGATATCATTATGAGTGGGAATTCAATTTTTATACCGATTTCCGATGAATTGTATATCATACGAGATGAAAATATTTTCAATGTTTGGATAAATCGCTTTTTGAAATTTGAGCGCCCATACATCTGTGGAACGCTCTTCCCATAATTAAATTTATTGAGTCAAATTCTTTCAAAATTGTAATTTTCTGTGCCAATGAACATACAGGGACTCACACTCGAATACACACGTCTCAATGCCGATCTTTTTTCATTACTTTTGAAAGTCGAAAACAAGCATCCCGAACATTCTATTTACATAGAGTCATTTATTAATTTTTATTTATTCATTAATTTATACTTGTAGAGTAAGGGTTCACCCTTATAAATATTCTACAATCGGATACCTTGTTGTTCACACCACACTCAATTGAAAACAATCCATACAAAATTTGAACAAAAAAATTAAAATTAAACTAAACCTTATCATGCATGTTGACCATTTTTAACACTCCAAAATGAATCTAACTACTTGCTAATTCCTTTCATTCAGCCAGCCGATACATTCGCGACGGAATCTAGGGAAAGAATTAATAGACTTTATGTCAGTTGGAAGCAGATTCCACCAAATAATTGCACGTACAAAGAAAGAAAGATGTAATATGATTTGTGAGAACGAAGTGGCGAACTCTAGCGCTCCAAAAAGATTGTAATTTATTGAAGAGATAGTGAGGACCGTGATGAATAATTTTAAATAATGTGACATAGCATCTTAATTTGAAGAAATTATGAAACGAACATCCCAACAGTTGCCATTGTAAGTGTGATACGCTAGAAAATCTAGACAAGTTGAAAACCCATCGAACACAGTAAGCTGAGACTGGAGCGTTCAAAATCAATTCGGAACCATAAGAAAAGTGAGATAAAAGAAGGGTTTAAAATAGCTTAATTTTGGTTGAAACGGATAGCATACTCGCTGTAAGTCTAAGATGTCGTAGACCTGCATATATTTTCCCGCATTGTGAATTTACTTGCACATTCCATTCAAGCTTGGATTGGAAAATTACACCAAGATTGGAATGGAGGCGATCTGGCGTAGTGGTAACATCCATACCTCTCACGCAGAGATCACGAGTTCAATTCTCACTCCCGACATTCTTTCAAAATGGAAGTAAAAGTGACGAAACAGCCGAAATGTGTTGAAAGTCACTATAATAAAGAAAAAAAAAACCAAGATTGGAAGCTTTATCAACATATTCAATTTTTTCATTATTGATGATTATGTCTGGTAAATTTGTGCGCGTATGACGTCTAGCAATAAACATTGCTTTAGTTTTTGATGAATTAATAGGAAGCAGATTATCCGAGGACCATTTCCAAACACTCTTCAGGTCAGTGTTGATCAACTGCGCCAAGTCTTCTACATTAGCATCAGTTGAACAAATATAAAGTTGTACATCATCTGCAAACATGTGGATGACACAAAATTTCAAAACTGATGGTAAATCGTTTATAAATAATGAAAAGAGAAGTGGACCTAAAACAGATCCTTGGGGTACTCCAGATAAAATATTAATTGAGCTGGATAATTTTCCATCAATTTCAACTATCTGAGTGCGAGAGTTCAGATAGGAACTGATAAGAAAATCAGCTTTACGACTGAAGTTAAACTGACAGGACAGTTTACGCAATAATTTGACGTGAGAAACTCTATCAAATGCTTTAGACAGTCTATTAAAAGTAAAAATGCTACCCCTTTTTTGTCTATAAATTCATGTATGTCATCATGAACCTTAAGCAACGCCGAAGTAGTACTGTGACCGGATCTGAAACCAGACTGATTAGGACTGAGCAGATTAAACCGTTGAATAAAGTTTTGAATTTGAAATTTCAAAATTTTCTCAAAAACCTCAGACAGCGAACATAGAATACTGATTGGACGAAGATTGTTCAAACAAGTAAACGCAGGTTTCTTACGAATTGGAATTTTCTTTGTAGCTTTCCAGGCTCGAGGAAATTGGGCAGTCGTTATAAATAAATTGAAGAGATACGTTATGGGCGTAATTACGAATGGCAAAATAATTTTAATGAACCTCAAAGGAATGCCATCCATACCGATAGCATTAGAGCTAACTGAAAAAATGGCATTCCAGATTTCTAACTCGTTACACGAAGCAAGGAAGGAAGTTCCGGATCATGTGTGAAGTTTTCACCAAAAAAAGAATTTATCTCATCACTAGTATTGTTATGCTTTCCTTTGTTTCACGGATCTACAGTAACATTAAGTCGTTTGAGTTTTTTTTCCAAAGTTTTTTGCTTGAAGTCGCAGACTCTAAATTGGACATCATATAGTTAGATTTGGCTTGGTTAACTAATAGAGTTACTTTAAGTCTTTTAAACTGAAAATGGTCCTGAGAACTTCTACTACTTTTCCATTGGCGATATGTAACATCTCTAGCTATCATAGCATTCAAAATGTTATTGTTGAACCAAGGTGCATTTGCTTTGGGACTATGAACTTTTAATGGAACACAATTTTCATAAATTTCAATAATCTAACCAATCCAAGTTGTTTTATATGTTTTGCAACTCAGAAAAATTAATTCGATTCATTGCAACGAATTATGTTAAAAGATGAAAAAATCATATCATGATGAGAAAATACCTGGGACTGACACTTGATTGAAATTAAGTACGATTTGTTATTAGAAGATCAATCAAAGAGCCACCAGGATAGAAGTGAGTAGGTTCATTATTTACACAAAACAACCCAAAACTCTCTAGAACCTCGCTGAACCGAGTTGTTTAAGCGCAAACTTTTTTCAAATTTGTATTGAAGTCCCCTGTCAAAATTATATTCTCATAAGCTAGTGACAGTTCGGAGAGCTTTTGGTCAAGGAGGTTAGAACAATCAAATTCAGGAGCGGAATAAATCACACCAAGCAAAAATTTTCTGTGATCCACTCGAATCTCAATGAATAAATATTCAGTATGATCACTATCCCCCAGATCCGTCAAAGGATTGGAAGCAGCAATAACCCTGTAATCAATATTAAATTTGTGATAAATGCAAATTCCACCACCTCGACCAGTCTTGCGATCATTCCTTATGATGTTATAATCATCAACGGCAATTGTTGCATCACTTACGTTTTCATTTAACCATGTTTCCGTCACGCATACTATGTCAACTTTGCTGCTCATGAAACTATTTTTAAATTCATTAAATTGACTTAATTGACGAGCACACAGACTTTGTGCATTCATATGACAAAGATTAACACAATCATCACGTAGAGCAACATTCATAACGGCTCGTGGAATATCGGCAATACTTCTCTGAGGACGTGCAATATCATTGACACGATTAACCGGCATCAACACAGAGAAAAAGCAAGAGACATCGTGTGAGTATCCACTGGCGTAGATGAAAGGGAATCAGGAGCACTAAATTGATGAAAATGGCAACATACATTTCAATTTCATTTGTATTCATAATTAATCTTATTTTAATTGACTGTGAATGTGGCATAGATCGCAAATTCAATTGAAAACTATAAGAACTACAACTACAGAATGTGAGAGGTTGCAGCATCAGCAGGAACAACAACAGCAGCGAAAGCTCCACACGACGATATTGCATGGTATTATGTATATTTTTAATCGAATCACACTGTTAGCTCGATTATTATAAGGAGCATTCGATTATCTTAATTCAAAATTGAGCTAGACTTTTTTTTGCACATATTTCCACAAGTAAATCGATTGAATAAGATCTTTCAGAGTTAAAAGCCCAACTAACATTCAGTCTGCTCAAGCGTCTGGAAGCATTTTTCAAACTAGAATGTATGCAAAAATACACTAAAGGGTGTGTCACATCAAATTGCATCACGGAAAAAAACGCTGTAGAAATTTAATTTTTAGGAATTATATCTTCAGCTTTCGCTTATAATCAGATAAGAGTGTATAGATCACGTTGGCCATGCTTCACTGTCAATTTTTCGTAAATTTGGAAAAATGTCATCGAACGAAAAAGAGCGTCGTGAATTAATCCTGTGCACTCATTTCGAGAATCCGGAGTTGTCACATCGGGACATCGGTAAGATGCTGGGAATCGTCCAATCCACGGTCAGCAGAGTACTAAAACGATACTTCGAGAACCTAACCATCGACCGGAAGGTGAAGAACAGCAAAAATTGATGCTCCGTCAGTGAAAAAGATCACAAGCGCGTAGTTAAGCAGTTTAGACGTGATCCGAGAAGTTCGGTCCGGGATGTCGCCAATAAGCTGAATTTGTCAAGTTCATTCGTCCAGCGGACCAAGCAGCGGGAGGGCCTGCGTACATACAAGGTTCAGAAGGCTCCTAACCGCGACGAAAGGCAAAACATGGTGGGGAAGACGCGAGCCCGGAAGCTGTACACCGAAATGCTGACGAAGCCGCATTGCCTGGTAATGGACGACGAAACCTACGTCAAAGCGGACTTTCGTCAACTGCCGGGTCTGTTGTTCTTCTCCGCATAGGACAAATTCAGCGTTCCGGAGGAGATTCGCAAGCAGAAACTATCCAAGTTTGCCAAAAAGTACATGGTGTGGCAAGCGATCTGCTCTTGCGGAAAGCGGAGCGCCCCCTTCGTGATGAGCGGCACGGTAAACGGGCAGGTTTACCTTAAGGAGTGCCTACAGAAGCGCTTACTACCACTATTGAAGCAGCACGAGCGACCATCTTCTGGCCGGATCTCGCTTCGTGCCACTATTCAAAGGACGTGTTGGAGTGGTACGAAGCCAACGGGGTCACCTTCGTGCCAAAGGAAATGAACCCGCCCAACGCGTCGGAGCTTCGCCCAATAGAGCAATATTGGGCGATTATGAAGCAGGCCCTCCGGAAGAACCCAAAAGTTGTCAAATCGGAGGCGGACTTCAAGAGAAAATGGATTTCTGTTCAAAAAAAAATTACAACCTGACGTTGTACAGAACCTTATGGACGGGGTAAAGAGGAAGGTGCGAGCATACGGGCTTGGGCTCGAAGTATGAATAAAAAGAAAATGCCAAAAGTTGTTTAATAGTTTTTATGTTACTGTCTAAAATTTTCAAAAGGATCGGTCTACTGGGCGAATTTCTACAGCGTTTTTTCCGTGATGCAATTTGATGTGACACACTCTTTACTTATCGCATCTGGTCATACTATACGGCTATTTAAAGACGACAATCTGTGCTACAAGTGTCGTTTTGACAGTGTTGTGATTGTCCTTTTCAGTTTCAAGTTATAGCGCGTCAAAGATGGAGCCCACCAAGCAAGAAATGCGCCATATTTTACGTTTTTACTACCTGCGAGGTAAAACTGCAACGGAGGTGGCCGAAAAAAATCGTGTAGTTTATGGACCCGATACTGTAACGATTCGCACAGCACAGTGTTGGTTTGATCGATTTCGTTCTGGTGTAGTGGCTGTCGAAGATACACTCCGTACTGGTAGGCCAATCGTCGTGGAAACCGATAAAATCGTTGAATTCATCCAAGTAGACCGGCATGTGAGCACTCACTCGATTGGCCAGGAACTGGGTATAGACCATAAAACCGTTTGGAAACACTTGCAGAAGATTGGATTCAAAAAAAAAAAAGCTGGAAGTATGGGTGCCACACGAGTTGACGCAAAAAAATCTTTTAGACCGAATCAACGCCTGCGATGCACTGCTGAAACGGAACGAGCTCGACCCATTTCTGATGAAAAGTCGAACACGTACGACAACCTAAAGCGAAAAAAGTCGTGGTCGAAGCGCGGTGAGCCGGCTCAAACCATCGCCTAGCCCGGATTGACGGCCAGGAAGGTTTTGCTGTGTGTTTGGTGGGATTGGAAGGGAATCATCCACTATGAGCCGCTCAACTATGACCAGACCCTCAACTCGGTTTTCTACTGTGAGCAGCTTGATCGTTTAAAGCAAGCGATTGACCAGAAGCGGCCAGAAATGATCAATAGGAATGGTGTTGTTTTTCACCAGGACAACGCTCGGCCTCACACATCTTTGATGATCCGCCAGAAGCTACGGGAGCTCGGATGAGATGTCCTATTGCACCCACCGCATAGTCCGGACCGGGCTCCAAGTGATTATCATCTCTTCCGGTCTATGTAAAACGCTCTTGGTGATACTAAGTTGGCCTCAAAAGAGGCTTGCGAAAACTGGCTGTCTGAGTTTTTTGCAAATAAGGAGGGGGGGTTTTATGAGTGAAGTTGCCTTCTAAATGGCAACAAGTTTGCGAACAAAACGGCGCATATTTGACTTAAAGTGGATAATTTGACGTATGTTAAATAAAGCGTCAAATTTCGATCAGAAATGCGACATATCTTTTTCTCCAACCCTATATAAAGTGAAATCGAAACACATTGTATACAATCAATGTCGATCAAAGTATGCATCATGTATACCTAAAATCATATAAAATGCTAAATCCCCGATTTTATTCATCATGACAGATAAAATTGCAATTCGGTGTAATACCCAGCAAACATTAAATCGTAGGACTTTTGCATATACTCGGTCGCATATAAATATATAAATATAAAATAACAATCAAAGCATGTATTATGTGTATCCAAAATCGTATCAAATGCAAAAACGCATTTTTCTATATCATTGACGAATTAAGTCGCATATCGGTATAACGATCATCCTAGTATCGTCAGTTATATGTATCATATATCATCCAAATGTGTCCTGGATGTATGTATATTGCCCTAAAATTATGACTATTCATACGATATAATGTTTGCTGGGTATGCATTGGCTTCATTTTATATGTATATCAGACAACTTTAGTTCGGAAGTTCGCATAAAGGCATAATTGAAATCAATATATTATGGTCGTATTACATGATGTGGATAATAATTCAATAGTGATTCATATTAGATCGTGAATGAAGACATATTACATCGTGAATGAGGACCTTTTACATCATTTTACACATCATGAATGAATGCGTTTCATGATGATGATGTTGAATTAAAGAGGCTTTAAACTTTTCATTTCATTCGCCTCTAACAATGCGTTTCACCACCAGAATATCGCTTAAGTATGCTTTTTGTCCGTGTTTGAATCGAGAGAAAGTGTGGTTTACTATGGCAATTCGGAAGGCAAACTAGAGGCGAATGAACTCTCTGAGTTTGAAATCTTCAGCGACTGAGCAATAATCGATGGGAAATTATATGATTTTCGCGATGCGAAACCTTTTCCGTTTTTAAATTTTATGCATCAAATATTGGATACGAAACTATTCTACTGATGGGGAAGAATAATCTTCAGAAGTTTTCCTGCTAATTGCATTTGATTGCAAAATCACAAAACAAAATGTATTTGGTCGCATTATTATATGAATAGAAAACATTAAAATAAACTCTTTCGCTTGAATGTGATTTCCAATTCCAAGGGGAACTGGAAGATTATTTTGCAGCAACGATGACATCTTTCCGGATTCTTCTCGATGCTCGATAACCACCAAACGAAAGATTGAGGAGCTTGAGGAGTTTGCTTCTAAAATGCTTGAGGAGCTTCTAAAATGGGCGTAAAAATCTACTCATCTTTTGCTGTAACGAAAAGAAAAAAAAAGGAAAGGTAGGGTCAATACTGATTTATAACTTTGCAAATAGACATATTTCTTTTAGGAATTGGATTGTTTCTACCTCTTCGGTGTCTTCTCTGGCCAGTGCTGTTTT
Source organism: Toxorhynchites rutilus septentrionalis (assembly GCF_029784135.1). Lineage (NCBI taxonomy): Eukaryota > Metazoa > Arthropoda > Insecta > Diptera > Culicidae > Toxorhynchites > Toxorhynchites rutilus. Next base: position 40,843,987 of record NC_073744.1, read on the forward strand.
GATGCTATTTCCAACTGAAATTTAATTCTGCTATCATTAAATAAGGGACAATCAATCATAAAGTGCTCCACTGTTAACCTTACGTTGCAGGAACTGCAGATCGGAGGGTCAGTATTGGAGAATAGGAAATTGTGTGTAAACGAGGTATGCCCAATACTAAGTCGTGTTAGGCATACTGGGGTCGATCGCTGAATACTATCCATCTAGAGATGGGTAATATTTTTGATCTTACTGAAAAAAGTGTCACGAGAGTTGTTCCAGTTGTTGTCCCAGCATAATCTGAGGGTATTGTTAATCCATCGGATAATGTCTTGGGAAGGCGGGATAGTGGTCCATAGTTAAGAGCTTCTCCTCTCCTTGGCGAGACGATCAGCATGTTTGTTGCCCTGGATTTCACAGTGAAGTGGATTTCTGAGCGGCGCTCGCTTGTATACCGATTGGTGTTTTCAATAGCTATTTTGAAAGCAATTTTAAGGCTATTGAAACAAGTTTTTGGATCAAAAAGTAACAAGTGTATAAAGCGTAGACATTTTATTATCGGATGAAGTGTTTATTATACCATTTCGTTCAGTTGTTTAGGAGCTATTAACGCTCAAAATCTCGTTCTCTGGCGTTACGCTTTCGTTTTCAAAACTTTGAATTTACACCCCGGTATAGAAATGGAAGACGTAGTCCTATGTCAAAAACTACAGATTCAAAAAACCTTTGGCTAGTAAATAAACCAATCCAAACTTTGTTTGTTATAGTAGTACCCAAAAATACAGTCAAAATTCTACCTACGCTTTTAGCTCACGTTCCTAAATGGTTTCCGGTTTTGATCGCTATCAATCGAGGAAAACATTTTTCTTTCGAGGTGATTCTCACGCCACAGCGGTTAACGGCGGGAAAAGGCCCTCGCGTGGGACCAACTGGAGTGCGAGTGGCATGTAAAAGATCATTCAATATTCATGTCGCGTAATTTGAAATCTGCTGCTCGCAGCCACCCCTCCCCCTACCTCATACAGCTGCTGACTCCGAATCTCTCGGATGACCTTCTTTTAACCCAGACCGTACAATTGCAGCTGCTCCTTCATCGCATCCCCCAGAGGATGAACCGACCAACGAGCGAGGAACGACACAAAACCAACAGCTCTCAATTCTCCACTAAATCTCCGACTCCGGCCCGTAGAGGGCAACTGGCCGCACGGAAGGATAAGCAAATTCGCTTGAAGAAACAGTGACATTTATAAAACATGCGATAATAAAAGATGCTCGCCGCTGTCTGCGTGCCTGCCGCCTGCTTCCCAGCCTGCGGCAAGGACTCAGGGGGCGGATCGTAGCGCAGAAGTGGAATATTTTTGAATACGAAATCAGCATACAAATTAGTTCCTGTTTACCCGCGCTTTCCATTCCATCCCCAACGGATAAATCAAGCACCGTGGGGCGAGATACTAGTGCCAGAATTTGTCTCTTAGGTTCCGATATTTACAATTCAAATAAAACGAGGGAAGGCTCTGGTATGCCTGTCCGACCGCCCCATCGCCTATCACGAGAACGGAACGGCCTCAAACGAAGCGACAGGAAAGCCGACAGAACCGACCAGCAGTGATGTTATAATTCAAAACTACACAAGAGATAACAATAATAATAATAACAATAATAATAAAACACGTGACTCTCAGCTACCTTTAGAAAAGTGGTTGGCGTTCCTTCACCACGCGGGTAAAATGCGCTAGACTAGGATGGGAGGAAAAATCCCGGAAGGAGAGTCAGGAACAAGAGAATATTAAAATCAGATATGAATGAACATAAATCCTTCATATCCTTGCCGCACGGGTTTGGCACGAACCTGGAACGAGGGCGTATAGCGGGAGGATGTTGGATCAGACTAGAACCTACTGCAAAACCGGTGCGAAAACGTTTGCTCCGGAAGCAAAAAGGTACCTCTCTCGATCTCGTTGAGGCGGGAGTGCGGAGGAAGTGGCCCCATTGGTAAATATTCCAGCTGGTGGCTGGTGGTATGCCATACCTCGGTGGAATTCAGAACCCTGCTGTTGCCGTCGTCGTCGGGCGGTGAAATGAGCGGAAAAATGAAATGCTCTGCTAGCTGGGAAGGCTTTCCCGTTTCCCCCGCTTGCACTCGCTGCCGTTGCCGCGTTTATTGCACCGAGTGAGCGGAAGGAAGTTGAAACTATAAATTTGAGCAAAAGCGAAAATTTATTCCGCCTTGAACGGGAACGCTCCGCTGCTGCTGCTGTTGGGCGGAGCGCTTAATTAAATCGTCAAAATTGTACCACATGTTGGGTATTATCTGTTTCCATCCATCGAGTGGAAACGTGCAAATTGATAAATTTTTCAACAATTATCGGAACCACAGAACTTAGGATGGCTCAGTGAGCTCAAAGGTTACTCTAGCTAGATAAGTTTGTGCATCAAAATATTAGGTTGGAGAAAAAGCTATCCATTTTTTTCTCGATGGCTTTAGTGATCAATATCTCACGTAATATCGATCATACAAGTTCAAGTTTAGGTTCGTTGTAAAGGTGACACTTCACACTAAAAAAACGTCTTTTGCTGTTTTTTGTTTGTTCCATTCAGTTGTGAGTTACAGGGTATTAACAATGGAGATCAACAATGAAAAGAATCAGTAACATTTCACACTTTTTCTTTTATAAAGGCCAAAATGCACGCCAAGCCGCTTAAATTGTGAATGGTGTTTATGGTGACGACACTGCAACAGTAAAATACGTGCAATTGAATTTATTTTTTAATTTTTTAATTTTGCCAGACTTATCTCACTTCTTAACTAGGCGAATCTAGCCAGAATATTACTCTGCCCCCCGACTTCTCAATGCCAAAAGGGAACTAGGCTCTGCAGAATGCACGTATCTACATGGTCGTGCTATTTCAGTTCTGACCTAGGAATTGTCGGACAACCGCGCAGGTGCTAAAGACGACCGATTTTTGGATGCCAGCCAATACCTTCTCCTTGTTCAACACCTCTAGCGCGTCCAGAAGAGTCTTCGGGACAACTCCAGTTTCAGAGAGAGAGCGACTGGAACAATTCTTGGGACCTCTCTTAGCCCCCTACAGTTCCTTGAGTTCCACGGCCAATGGTCGATACTTTTGCGACCGTGGGTCTCCTCCAGATTTCGGTTCAGAGAAATAGCGACATTATATCAAAACCATTATATCAGGGCGATTGGGGTGGATCGAGAGGTCGGTCAGAACTGTGCGATCCCAGTACAGCTTGAAACGGTCATTTTCTAGGACAGGTGCAGACAGGTACCGGTAGTTTGGTACGTTGTCTACCAGTAGAGCACATTGCAGCGCCAGTTGTCGATGAACAATACGGGCCACGTTGTTGTGGCGCTCAGTGTAGGCTGCGTTGGCCAAAACGGGACAGCCTCCCATAATGTACTCTATGTTTGATGGCACATCCGGCAAATGTCATCATCGTCTTGATGCCAAACGTACCGCCTGCAGTTTCTTGTCGGCATTATCCTGTCCTGGATGGCTAGCTTCTACTACCGAAGAGAGTTCACCACGCGTTAGCCACAGATTAGATGCGGCCTTGTCGACGTGTGGCCAGTCCTGTTGATGGGCACCATGCACTGCCTTCTGCTTCCAAACTGCAATCTTCTCCTCCACTGTCTGCAGATTGCAGTTGAGTTGGTACTCCGCTTGCGCCAAGTGCAGAGCGCTGTATCCTCTGTCGGCGGTGCAGACAGCCCGGTATAGCGCGTTTTGGTTGGCGCGTTCTGCGAAGTACTCGCGCAGTTGTTGTACCTGGGCAACACACAGGTCTAGGTCAGTTTTGCTCCACTTGACTACTCCAGAACTGAATGTCAGCAGGGGAACCGCGAATGTGTTGATTGCGCATACCTTGTTCCACGCGGTGAGGAAAGTCCTTAGGAACATGTCTCGCAGCCCCGTCTTGATGTCGGAGTGGCGAGCCTCTATGAGCTGTCGGAATCCAAGATATTTTCAGGACTCGCCACGAACCATGTCTTCTATCAACTCGCCGTCATAGACCAAATTGTAATTCATTGATTAGAATGAATATGAAGAAGAAACAAGAAATGTTGATGTTGCTTACGATTTCATTTTGAGGCAAAATAAACATGGAATCATCGAGCTGCCTTATTTCCAATGGATTGTCATCGGGAGTAGTTGCTTTTTCGGTAAAAAAAATGTTCCTTTGCAGACTATGTTTCATTTCATACACACTGACACAAACACACTGTTTCGTGATTGGAGTCGAAAAAAATACGACACTTTGTCTTGGGTGTAACTTTTCATCGCGCGGATAAAAATTAATTAAATTTTGGGTAATACTAGTTTAGAGAGTTATGTTTATGTGTGCAAAATTTTATCGCGATCTGTCAAGTGGTTTCCGAGATACATTCGAAACAAGAAGAGCTACGCCAGCAAATCTTGGGCGCGGTGATCGATAATCCTGGTCAGTCACACAGATGGATCGGCAAAAGGCTTGGAATCCACCATTCCACCGTGTTCCGCGTTGTGAAGATGTTCCGGGAGACGAAGATCATCGAGTGACGCGCTGGAAGCGGCCGAAAACCAAAAACAGGATACCCAGAGAAGATGCGGAAGATAAGGCGGTACTTTAAAAAGAAAAAAAGGTCGAAAAGGTCAATTCGTCGAAGTGGTTCGTCCAGCAGACAATGAAGCTGGCTGGACTACGTGTTTTAAAGGTCAGTGGTTGGTCAAGCCAGGCTGTCTCGTCATGGACGACGAGGCGTCCATCATCAAGGCGGACACCAAACAATTCCCCGGCCTCGAGTTTTTTGTCGGTACGTCCCGCATGAAAGTTCCGGAAGAGAAAGACTGACAAATTCGCGAAGAAGTACCTGTTGTGGCAGGCGATCTGTGGGTGCAGACGGTACAGCAAGCCGTTCGTTACAACCGGCACCATAAACGGGCAGATTCATCGAGAGGAATGCTTGCAGAAGGGCTTGCTGCCCTTCCTCCGCTTTCACCGTGGTTCCACGCTGTTCTGGCCGGATCTCGTTTCGTGCCATTACGCCAAACCTGTAATGGATTGGTACGAAGTGAAGGGCAACTCTGTTGTGTGTTGTAGTTGTGTTTCTCTGTTGTCTTCAAACAATCATCATTTTCATCGAAATTCTCATCCCGTACTTGCTCTGCGCCACGTCATATCATCCACAACCGCTTGAATCTTCCGCCACCATAGTTAGTTGCACCCCGCAGTCAGGTAGGATTAGCGAATCAATCATATTCCGAGCTGGCTAGAGTGTTGGTCTGAGAGAAAAGCCCGTCGCCATTGCCCGTACCGAATACCTCCCACCTCGCCGCTCTCCTTCTGCACTGTTATTGCAACTCTGTGGTGTGTGTTCGACCGCCGAAATCAAAACAACATCTTTGCCGAAATATAAACAACACCTCAGCCGAAATATAAACAACACCTCAGCCGAACAACAAACAAAACAGCTCCGCCGAACAACAAACAAAACAGCTCCGCTGATTATTGTACTGTAAACCCGTACACCTGTACCGACCGAGACAATACACGCCACCTGCTGCTGCTCTTGTTCTCATTTCGTTACCCGAAACATCCTGCCAGAGTCCCAACCAGATCATTCTTTTCTCATTCCGCTTCGATTCATTGCCATCGTTTTCGCCATCGAAAAACAAGAAGGTAAACATTCCGAGCATCATTACCTCTCGCGTGAGCCTGTGTGAGTATTAACCACCACGAAACAGCCACTTTCATATCTGTCAAGACCAGTGTTGCCAGTTTATCCACTATAAAAATACGTTGTTACACTGTAACGCTTGGGTGACGCTTCGAATTTACGATGGAAATTTGCAATAGCTGTGCGAAGTCTATGACCACGAATGAAGTTGTTTGCGGCGGTTTTTGCAAAGCAGCTTTCCACTATAAGTGTGCTCATTTATCTGAAACGTTTTATAAAGACATTTGTGGAAACTCAGCTGTTTTCTGGCTCTGCAAAGGATGTACCGATTTGATGAAGAACGCTCGCTTTAAAAATGCTATGTCGTCGACAAATGCAGCCAACCTGGAACTGAGAGAAACATATCTAAAGGTGGTTGACGAGCTGAAGGTAGAGATAAAAACCAGTCTAATCGCTGAGTTGAAGCAAGAAATTCAAGGGGGCTTCAACAAATTATCTCCAGCTGCGCTCTCACCAGTTCCACGTTATCTACAATTTAGGGCCCACACCACCACCCCTAAGCGCATACGCGACGAGGACGCCTCGGAGCCAAATGATCAGCCAGCAAAGATTTTTCGTGGAACTGGACAATTCGCAGGCAGCACCTTCAATGGATCAACAGCAAGGTCCAATGACAAGTTCGAGGTGTACTTAACTAGAATATCACCTGAAGTGTCCGAGTCCGACATTCAAAATCTCGCTAAGGAATGCTTGCAAACAGAGGATATCGTTGCGAAATCATTGATTCCAAAAGGAAAACTGCCATCATCACTATCATTCGTGTCTTTCAAAGTGAGTATTCCTAAGAATCTCAAATCCAAAGCAATGGATCCTGCCACATGGCCACAAGGAATAGAATTTCGAGAGTTTATCAGCAATGATTGTAATGTTCGGCATTTTTGGAAACCTACGCAGCGTCTCGATCCAGGAGCAACCTCCCCGAATCTGCTGCAACACCAGCCCAATCAACAAGTTCCATTATAGATATAAATCCATCCGATACCCGCAATCCCCCTTCAGGCTCTTCTGACGTTTGCTCTAAATACTTGACGATATACTACCAAAATGTTAGAGGCATCCGTACTAAAACGCGGGAACTATTTCTCAAGCTATCGTCCTGCGACTATGATGTTGTTGTACTCACAGAAACATGGTTACGCCCGGACATCAATAACGCTGAGCTAGCTTCAACATACAGCATTTTTCGATGCGATCGGAGTACTGCCACCAGCGGCCTTCAACGCGGCGGGGGAGTTTTGATTGCAGTTAAAGTCTCTATGAATTGTAGTTCGGTTACTCTGGAAGACTGCAGTAATCTCGAACAAGCCGTCGTTCGCATAAAGCTCTTGAACTCAACGATCTACGTATGCGGAATTTACCTCCGACCCAACTCGCAACCGTCGTTGTATTCTGCACATTCCGAGGCAATTCAACAGCTTCGCGAACGTATCTCGGATTCTGACAAGATTGTCGTAGTCGGCGATTACAATCTACCTCGTCTAATATGGGAGAAAGACGACGATGTCAAGGGTTTGCTGCCATCAAACGCATCCTCTGAACAAGAGATCGTGCTAATCGAAACCTTGGTTGCTTCGGGTTTACACCAAATCAATAGCCTGTTGAATTCAAATGGTCGGATACTTGATCTAGCATTCGTGGACGAGCCAAGTGACGTTGAATTGATTGAACCGCCTTCAGCTCTCCTCAAACTCGACAACCACCACATGCCGTTCGTTCTTCGTATTGATGTTGACGACTTTCTTATGCAGTTTCCTGGAAGCCTGAACGACACTGACAAATACGATTTTCGACGATGCGACTATGCGGAGCTGAACACTGCAATTTCCGCTGTTAACTGGGACATGATTTTCAACGGCCTTGACACAGACGAAATGGTATGTTCATTTTATGACAAAGTGTATAAAATTTTGGATCAGTTAGTTCCGCGTAGACGGTGCAGACAGCATTCTCACAAGCATCCTTGGTGGACATCCGAGCTGCAACAACTTCGCAACGTTGTTCGAAAATCTCGGAAACGCTTTTTCCGAGTAAGGACAGATGATAATCGCAATCATCTTCGTTCAATTGAAACCTTGTACAACGAATGCCAGATTGCATCGTTTCGTGATTACATTGCTCACTTGGAGATGACCGCGAAGCAAAATCCCTCTGCTTTTTGGATGCACGTTCGCAATCGTAAACGGTGTAAGCAATTCCCCGCTGAGATGACGTTAAGGGACAAGACTGCTGATTCTCCGAACGGTGTAGCTAATTTGTTCGCTGATTTTTTCGAAAGTGTGTATAGCACTAACTCACCAGCTTTTTCACCTGTCAGCATCAGAGACTGCCCTACGTTGAATGTGAATCTACCACTTTTCAACATAACGCAATTCGAAATTTGGACTATTTTGAATAAACTCGACGCTTCCAAGGGACCCGGGAGCGACAATCTTCCACCGTTGTTCCTGAAGGAATGTGCGGAGTCTCTGAAAAAGCCACTGTCAACGATTTTCAATAAGTCGCTTCGTCACAGTGTTTTCCCGAAGCTATGGAAGACAGCTTCTATCTGCCCGATATTTAAAACAGATTCGAATCACCTCGTGGAAAATTACCGTGGTATCTCCATTTTGTGTTGCCTGGCGAAAGTGTTAGAGGAATTAGTGCATAACGTTCTCTATTCAGCATCCCGAACAACTATCTCCGAATTTCAACATGGATTCGTAAAGAAGCGGTCAACCACAACAAACCTCATGGCGTTCACCAGCTTTATATCGTCTGAAATTGAGAAAAAGCAACAAGTAGACGCCATTTATTTCGATTTCTCGAAAGCGTTCGACAAAGTACCTCACGACCTCGCCATTACGAAACTTCGTCACCTGGGTTTCCCTCACTGGATCACAGAGTGGTTGCGTTCCTATCTGACTGAACGTAAGGCGTTCGTCAATATCAACGGTTCGCATTCTCGTGTGTTCCAAATTACATCCGGTGTGCCACAGGGCAGCGTGCTGGGGCCACTAATTTTCGTGCTGTTCGTGAACGATCTGTGCTTCCGATTGAAATCACGAAAGCTGCTTTACGCCGACGACCTGAAGATTTACAGATCCGTCGCATCTCACCTCGATTGCTGTGCACTTCAGGCCGATATTGATGAATTGCAAAAATGGTGCGTTGAGAACGGTATGGAGCTAAACGTGAAAAAGTGTAAGTCTATCGCATTTTCTCGCCGACAATCACGAATCGAATTCATGTACTCAATCGGGTCCGTACCCCTGGAGTGTGTTCTTTCCATCCGCGATCTCGGTGTGACCATCGACAACAAGCTTCGATTCAACGAACACATCAACCTAACAACTACCAAAGCGTTCTCAGTCCTAGGATTTGTTCGACGTAGTACCAGCAACTTCCAGGATATCTACGCCATGAAGACACTATACTGCTCATTAGTTCGTAGTATCTTGGAGTATGCGGTATGTGTGTAGGCTCCATTTCACACAACCCAAACAATCCGAATGGAGAGAGTGCAACGCAGCTTCATTCGTTACGCCCTTCGCTCATTACCGTGGTCTGACCCAACGAACATGCCCGATTATGAAAGCCGTTGTAGACTTATCGCTCTCGAAACGCTTGCCTCCAGACGATCCAATCTACAACGGGTTTTTGTCTTTGATTTGATTTCGGGAAACATCGACTGTCCATCTTTGTTGTCCAGTGTTTCGTTTTATGCACCTTCCCGTCAACTTCGTGAGCGTGACTTACTGTTCATTAGACGACATAGAACCTCTTATGGTCTCAATAATCCGTTGGATGTTTGTTTTCGTTTGTTCAACAGTGTTTGTGATGTATTTGAATTTGACATGTCTAAAAATGTATTTAAAAATAGGACTAAGGGCTATTAGGTTAAGATCAGTCTGTGGAATCGTTTTATAACATTCGAGACGTTGCAAATAAATAAAAGTGAATGTGGTCCCGAAGGAGGAGAACCCGCCAAATTCACCAGAATTTCGTCCGATCGAAAAGTTTTGGGCGATAATGAAGAAGAAGCTGAAGAAAAGCGGAAAAACATTCAAAATCGATGAAGTTTTGAAGAAAAATTGGGAGAAATTTTGCAAGGAAGATGCGCAAAACCTCGCCCAAGATCTCATGAGCAGTGTCAAAAGAAATGTACGAGTATTCAGCTTGGGGAAGGAAATTCAATAAATAAATTATACCATAACATAGCTAATATATAGTTATTTAATCCCTGAAAATTTGAGAAGTATCCGATTTAAACTGAATTTTTGGTGATCATTTTTGTGTACCTCACTACCACTCTCATCGCCAATGTCCAATTACAGGTCAAAATCTCTTCCAATGCGACACTGAGTGTTGCCTGGGCATGTCGTATTAAATGTAAATTACTGTATATGTTTTACCTTTGCATTCGCTGGCAAAAATACCTTTTTTATTCGTTAAATTGCTCACTTGTTTTACTATATGTATCTATTGTTGATGTCTCAGATTTTTTCGTTTCAAATAACCAGAAGGGCGTGTACGAAATGGGAAAAATTTTTGAACCCCTCACTGCAGTAGGTTGTAACCAAGGTGTGTATATATATACTAAAGTTGTGACCGTGTCGTCAATAAGTGCGCGAAGGGAAACGGTATGAATATACAGAGCACTGTGGAGAGGGATTTGACTGCAAAACGTGGGAAAAATATTTCCATCACCAACCGACACCGAGAGTCGATTTGTTCTCTTGAGCTGAAACATAAAATAAGATAGAGTATAACACAAACCTAGTTTTAACCATAAAAGACTTACCTTTCAACTTTTCATTGCTCTTATTGCCACCAAAACCATTCCACACACAAAAAGCAATCAAAAATATTGCAAAATATTGCTGATTGTTTGCACACACTGCGGCTGATGACCAAAGATGGCTGAAAGGCCTTTCTCATAAGTCGCAATACCGTATTGTATTTATCGTAGTTGCAACTATTCTAATTTTTAATATTTCAGTTCTAATTCGTTGTTAAAAGATAAATAAACAAATACTAAAATAATGGATAGTAAAAATATTCATTGTTTTGCTTGCTCGGAGCTCACAAAAACGTCCAAACATCATGCATCTTCACTAGAATACCGCCTCAAAGCACATGATTGATAACTTAAGCTGGAGGCGGATCGTTATAACGGTTAAACCTATATCCAGCAGTGCCTGGTGATTGTTTTGAAATGTCTGTACACGACACGAAAAAAATTGTCTCCACATAATTCTACATTCAAATTTCACTGAGAAAAAATCTCAAATTAATGACTTTATATCAGAAGTATTTTTACTCTCAAATACCTCCAGAAAATTAATTTCAATCTGAATTGAAATTAAATTCGTGCACATAACATTGTCCGCTTCCGGTGGCGTCTGTTGTCATTGTACACTCAGAAACACGTCGTCGAATCGGAAGCAATGCACAATTTCACAGTGTCTATGATGAAGATTTGATACCGATTCGAGGAAAGTATTACCAGCATTGATTCGAATGATGAAACATTGATGTTCATCTTCAAACGAATTTTGTGCAACATTCGATCGGAGTTGAAGCCGATACTTTTCTTTCTGTTACCCACATATCACGGAAGGCGCTATCTAATCTATCACTGCTCGTTTCCCAGCTGCAAGATACCCACAAACAAAAAAGCAAATAAACGAACAGAAAATCCAATCTTAAGTTTCATGGCGCGTTTTCGTGTTTGTTTTCCCTTCTCAATTCTCAAATCGATACTACATGTGTGTGCAACACTTTTTTAACTGTCACTACCTTCGAGGTTTTTCCCCGTCTTCATGGTCGGTATGGGTGTGTATGTGCCGAGTAAAGTTTTGGTTGTCAATTGATGTGAAATATAGCGTCCAGTGCTGTCATTCTCAACGGTACAAAGAAAGCAGAGTACGACGACGACGACGACGACGATGGCGAAAAAGTTCCGAAAAAGAAGGCAATGCGGATTAAATGTTCTAGCGGAAAATGGTTTCGAAACGAAGGATCGATTCTGTCGTTGGGTATGTGGAAAGAAAATCCATTTAATACCTTCATCTAATTCGACGTAAGTTGGTGTAGCAAGATCATCAGAAGTAGGTGAGCTGGGGATGATTTTTGTATATTTTCCATTGGTGTTGACTCAATTGATGGGTCAAAACTTTTGGCATTAAATATACACACATTGTTGCCACATTTTTGTCGGTACTGGGAGGGTAAATTCCTCAACCTGTACCGTTAAAAGGTTTGTTGTAAAGAAAAATCTATTTTCTTAGCATAAAGTATATTTCTTAAGCCATCTGTTTGAGGATACTTATACATAACCTTACTAAATCTGCTTACTCACTATTCGTTGTTGAAAGTTTTAAGCTTCCCTACGAATGTTTAGATTGTGTCCATCGTGTCGTTCCTGAACCGACTTAGAGACTTAGTTTTGTTGTTGCTACAGGGTGGGCCATTTAAAGTGGAAGGATTTGTTTTTGCAATAGCAAAGTAAAGAGGTGGAATTTTAAAATTTTTGTTTTGAAATTCATTTATTTTGGTCCAAGGAGATTTGTTCTAACTACTTTTTGATTATTATTTCTCGTAAATGACCGCCTCTGGCCTTGACCGCAAAATGTGCCCTTTTTTGGTATTTTCCATCACTTTGCCCAATGTTTCGGCCGATATGGCAGCAATTTCTTGTCGGATATTGTCTTTCAGCGCAGCCAGGGTCCTTGGTTTACCAGTGTATACCTTGGATTTGAAATATCCCCATAAAAAAAAGTCAGGAGGCGTCAAATCAGGTGATCTCGGTGGCCAGTCATTATCGCCGTTTTTAGATATTAATCTTCCGAGGAACATTTCGCGCAATTATTTGGTCGTTGCAGCCGCTGTATGGCATTATACGGAAACATTTTCAAATCAACACGAATTATGCGTCGGAGAGTGGTTCGAGCGATGCCTAACTCTTGCGAACGATGGCGACCTGATGTCGATGGAGTCTCTGCAACACTGGTTCGAACGGCATCAATATTCTCGTCGAAACGTCTTGGTCGTTGTCTGGACAGATGACTGGCATTACCAACACTACCAGACGATATAAATTTGGCATATAATCGACGTATAGTGTTGTCTCCAGGCGATGTTTTAACTTTATTTTTATTTTTCTACGCACGTTTAGTTAACACAATTGAGAAGTTATTTTGAATGTACAGCTGAACAATTTCAGCGCGTTGTTTAGGTGTGTATTGTTTCATGGTTAAAATTGTACTGAAATGACGCTTCCAACGCGGTATGACATTTGTTAATCTGACATCTCTGTCAAAAGTTATGGGGTTGCCAGATGCTTCCACTTTAAATGGCCCACCCTGTATAATCAGAAAAAGTAAGAATATTAAAAACCAGGCATCAAAGCGTCGAAAATGCGAAAATGCGAGCGAAATTCATTTCTCTTCGTCCACTGATCGTGCACATGTGTGTTTTCTGAAACAGTGAATTTATCATGGAGCAGTTTCACTTTTAGCTCATGTAAATCGTAGAGGCCAAAAACGATTTCATTATTATATTGATGCTTGTTAGGTTGGGAAAGTTTCTAGGATTTAACATTGCAGCAACCTCGAGGGTTAAATCGTTGAAATCCAATCTCTTTCTTATCTGCTTGACCACTCCTACGTGTTATAAATTTAACAATAAAAAATATACGTTCTTTTCTGTACTCTAGGACTATATTTGTAATCTGTACAGAAAAATTCAAAAAAAATCTATATCTTTCCAGATAAATCTGCACATGTGGCAACACTGCATACGTAATGTGACGCATATAAGGAATGTCGAATTTGATACACGTAGGAAAAATGATTATTGTCTCAAATATATACTGTCAGAATACGGAATATATACTGACCCAACCTCTCTCACGTGGTTGATGGAAATTGACAGTTCAAGGCAAGCTTGAATGAGGAAGATGAGAAAACAGAGCCTTGCGTGTTCGGATACCATTAGAGGCCTGTCATTCATCACATTTGAATAGAAATGATTTTCTCTGCATCTTTCCCTTTCGAATCCAACACATCGGCCATATTGCTGCCGGTTGTGGCTATGATGAATAATTCGCACCAAAAAGGGTTGCGTACGTTCGTATTTCTGATGTTGTTGAGTCATTCAGCTCCCGATGGATCCCATTTTTTTTGTTGAAAATATTTGCATCAGTATCCGCAGCATAACCGCTGTGGAGCTCGATGATATCCAACGCCGGCCAAAGTGTGTATGAGTGTATTCGTCTCATTTTTAATTTTGTGAAATGTTGGTTCACTGAATACCGTGGAGCTGTCCGAAAGCACTTCGAATGAGTGATGCATTAGTGTTATTGAATTTTCGCCAGTGCTGACAGTGCGCCACCAGTATCGAATCGTCTGCGGTAGCATTTCTGTGCTTCAGCATAAATCTGAACCAACAAAAAATGAAGCTCGAAAAGTTTTGCGCCGTTCCCAGAACAGACTCTCTCGATCGGAATATTCATTATTTATACAATGGCAAATGACGCCTTCGCTTTCTGGTCGGTTCATAAAGTTTCACATCGAATCTGAAAAGTTTTGATTCGATTCCGACCTGCCCAATTAGCGACACTGATTGTACTGATTTTAGCTACGAACCAAAGTTTTCCAGTCGTTGGCGTCTTGTGTTCAATCCTGGTTTGGTTGGAATCTGGACGCAAGTAATCAACACTATTTATGGATGTATTTTGGTAAGATAAATGGTTATAATTTCAAAATATAAAAATAACATTAAGGCTAGCTCCAATTATGTTTTAATGAAAGTTAAGAATTTTTCTTGAAATATCCCGCATCAGTTCTAGGATATTCTGTTGGTCAACGTGGGCGGCCATTTGGTTTCTCATTCCTGCATCACCTTGGGTTACTAAGTCATTATTGGTTATTACTGATTTTTCTGTGTTTTTAAAGCGTACAATTTCAACGAATTCCGACGTGGGGATCCGGAATCAATTTACTTCTTCCGGCTTTCATCTGTACTACCTTTTTTAACAAATTCGTCGCCCAGAGTGATTTGGTCGAGTTTCTTGCGGCGCCCAAATTCAGCTCTCGGTGCGCTAGAGGAATAAGCGGGCAAAGATAATAATGAATTCGGGTTCAATTCAGGACTACTAGTTAAGAAACTTCGGACTTACTTAATTTAAAAAAATATTTTTTTCTTTCGGAGTGAAGCTCCGTCTTTTATTTACTGGTTGAAATATAACTTCAGAATGCCTTTACAATTGTTATCCCTGTCTTTTATATTCACTGAGATGGTTTACAATAATTTTATCTTATCTTAATTCAGCATATTTAGCGGGAACGATCCGGGTGGTCTGATGTGTTGTTGATGTTATCCGGTCCGTCTGAGAATGTTTATGTTTATCGACCGCTGGTCGATATTGTGATGACTCGTATTTTGTTTATCTCGAGTGTCGTATGTTGAGCTGGCTGGTGTTGCGTTAACTTACTTTTCTGTTGAATCCGAACGAAATCAACTGACTACTGATTATAAAACTTATAAAAATAATTTTTCAGCCAATTATACAGTGTTGCCAATGATAATAAAAAATTAAATTCAACCGAACGTACTTGCTCTATATACTATATTCGATGATGATAAATAACTACAATTTTATTGGAGAATATGGAATATTCTGTTCAATCGATTGCGATTCAGTGAATATATCATACCAATAACATATGCCACTTTTGGTGAAAATAATCGTCATTTACATTGGTTTACCATATCACATTTGGCAACTCCGACTTTCTACGTGATTCGTTTTCATTGTTTTTTACGCTTGGTAGATAAAAAGCTAGAAAAAGAGGCAAGCTACATGTTTTTTTTCTGAGAATGAGGATAATAATTGCGCAACTCCGATAGGCCTCTGTTTATTCCAAAAAGTTTTTTTTCTTGGACGCACATATTGGACGTTCTATCATATTGATGAATTGAAAAAAATGTCGCCATTTTGTGATGGGGGCCATTTTATATTTGCATTTTCATAAATAACTGGGTTCTACTAGTCAAGCCCTTTCATTTGATACCCATATTGATGAGGTTTTGATAAAATATGTAATTCGCCATTTTGTAGCGACCGCCATCTTGGATTTTGAAGATCATAGAATACGCAGTTTTATAACGACAGCAGAGATAAAGGCGTGCTCCAAATTTCAGATCAATCGGTCAACAGGAAGGAGGTTTAATTTATATTGATGTGGGACAATCCTGCAGATAAACATACAAACATATTTACAGTAGGTAATGCTAAATAAAACCGTTTAAAAGTATAGTATAAAAACTATATTTTTATGTTTTTGATTTTTTGATTACTCTACATAACCCATATTTACATTTAAGTTCCAATTCAATTAAATTTTAAAAATCTTATTCAAATTGAACGAGAAAAGTGTCACCCACATCTGAGTGACGGGGCCTCCCAGGAAATACACCCGTCACCTAGATCTGGGTGACGGGGCGATGAAGGTGTTAAACCTAATGAGCCATCGTTGAAAGTGGCTAACTTCGCGAACATTCTATTGTCAAAACATTCCGGAATGGACCACCCGAAGCGTCATAATAACATTAGCATTCATGTTTCAAGAGAATCGAGCTTTATTTCTCAGTGAGAGTTGTTCTAGGATAGAACACTGATATTTCTTTTTTTTTTTCAACTTGATTTTACTCTTAATTTCTTTTTGATCTACTGGATCCTTCGGTAAAATCTTGCGCAGCACTTCAGTTTTTTCCTGATTAACTTGACCGGATAGTTACCTCCATTCCTTTCTTCTCAACAAAAATGACCTGCCGGTTTCCATTACAGTAATTTTTCATTATTTTGAACCACAAGCCATTTATTTCATGCAACTATTTTATCCACTTGATCATTAAACTTAACGTGTCCGGCCTGCTGGCTGCAGTAACATTTGTTGCCCTCTACTCTATAAATTTCATATTTCCAACCTCCTATTACGAAGATATCCACGCTTGTCCACGGTGAGAAGGGGTATCGATAATATCCACGTGGAAACGTTAAATGAATATTTTGGAAACATATCTTCTGTGTACAACAATATATAAATTCTATTCTGCATTTCCAAGAAATTTATCTCTATTTTTGAATAAAAGAGTCGACCTGTCTGGTAGTGCTGTCAGGTCGAATCGAATATAGAAGTTGATACAATCACTATCGCTATCACACAGAGAAAAAAATTGTATGTTGTAGATCGAGATAATCTCTTCAAAAATCTTATCGATTCGATTTCCATAATAGGGCCCTATGTTTTCTTTATAACGTTGAACTTCTTTGCTGAGATTTATATTCTGAGAGAAGCTTAGGGGAACGGAGAGGCATCGATTTATTTTAATCGGTTTTGAAGGATCAGGTATTCCAGCAGGATGATGATGCCAGCGAATCATGTTTTGTAACATTCGGTTTTTTCTGAACATCCAAGTTCATAAAATGAAAAATGAACCACGAACAACAAATTCATTCATAGGGGTCAGACCGTATCTCCGGAGAAGTTTTCCAAGCAGCAATGTTCGTTTTTGTTGAAACGTTATATTTTCTGGAATACGCTTCTATTGGGTTGTTCAGAAAGTTCTTACCGCCACTTATGATTGTCAAATTGCGACGCTGATCAAAAATAATTCTCAGTCACGCCACAGCAATTAGCAGATTCATTACGATGAAAACAGTTAATCAACAATGTTGTGCGAAAATAAAAATCTTCGGGGAAGCGAAATGTGTCTTTGTTTACCAAACTATCAGTCGATAAATTCCTACAAGTAGTGGAACTGGGGGTAAGCCCGACACTGGGGGTAAAACCGGCACCTCTTGAGTTTTACTAGAAAACTCTAATTAACTATGTTTTTGAACACCGTACATGTTAGTATAATATTTATTATTTTAGACGTTTTGAATCAAATTCAACCCACCGTGATTCGTCAAATGTTTAAATTACGGCGGAATTTCTATAATCAAAACAAATCCTTTCTCGTTGTTCTACAGTTTGTCCCCAGGATTGTTAACTATCACTGGGATTCGAGTTGAGTTAAGTTGAAGAAATAAATTAATAGAAATAGTCTTCTTAAAAAATATATGCTGTTGGGGGTAAGACCGCCACCCTTTGAGTGGAGTAAGCCCGGCATGATTTCCAGTTAGTTGAAAGTTATTGGGACATATTTTCCATCTATTTCAGATGTCTCGCAGCTCCCAAGGAAATCGAATTGTGAGAGTGGGTCCCAGAAGAACATCACCCTTGCAAAAGAGGCGGAATTTCGGTCAAACGTGCTTCCAAGACTTTGTAATCCCCAGGTCTACATTACAGAATCACGTTTTGCGAAAGGTGGTAAGCTGGAAACTAGGATCTAGATTCCATTGAACTACAATCAAAATAAACTTTTAGCCCATGTTTTGGCATCTCGATTTATTACATTAAATGGGCCTAAAAATAACATAAAACACGCTACTCCCCAATACTTGTATATCATTTGTATGATATATATGCTTTTTTACGAAAGCACGTATTAAAGTATAGTTTGCCAAATACACGGCCCAGACAGAGAAAGATATAGATTCTCGTTTAAGCTATTCTTTTTCCTCTAAGAAAACACTTTCCATTTTATTATGAGGTGTTATATTATAACGCATATAAGCAAAAGCACCAGTAGCTATGTGGATAGCGTGCTCGTGTAAAAAAACCTTGTATTCCAGCCGGCCTTGGTTCGATCCTCGTTGATATCGTTTGGACTTTTTTGTGTGTACAACCCCAAAAGAGATGAAAAAAGAAAAAAATAAATGTTCGAATTCCACGAATGAGATCGTTTCCTTCGGTGTGGATGAGACGAAGACGAGTCATCGGTAGATCTTGTCAGATTCTTAGCAAACCAAGGATTTATTCGTCAGGTGTAGATAACACGGGTTATTTCGTGATCCATCCGCAACATAGGGAACGCGAGAACCGAAAAAACTCGCGGTCCGCAATGTGTTAAAACTGCTCATTATTTGCGCATTTGACCCTTCAGCACACGAAAAAGCATTGTTTCTGCCAAAGATGAAATGTATTCTGTCAACGCTAGTAATTGAATTGTGGTGTGGTTTGAGGTGCCGCATGATAGAATTGCCTAATATCAAATTCCTTTATTTTCCATATTCCATGTTCACCGGAGCTTGTTTCGACCATATCTCCGGAGTCAGTTGAGCAATTTGAACCATTTTCGATAGCAACATCTACAATTAGAATACCTCCCATTTGTCGGTTCAGTGTCGGTTCAAATTTGCTGCATAGGTCGAATTATTCGGTTTCAAACTACGCTCACCAATACCAAAGGAATGAATCGAAGCTAAAAAGGAAAAGGGATAGAGAAGAGAAGACAATAAACAAAAAGAAAGTATTGTAACTATAGAGGATAGAATTTCAAAAGAGAATAGAAGAAAAAAGGTTTTAGAGGAGTCGCCCATTATCCAAAAGAAAGACCCCATCATTACAATCGAGGAAGCTAGGAGGTTAAACATATTGGGGTACAAATTGAAAATCGAAAAGCGAGCACATTGTGAAAATTGTCCAATTTCAAACGCTTATTGCTCAGTCATTTCATGATGAATTGATGAAATTTTTGCGTCGATCGATTTCGGCACTCCATAACAATTTTTTATATTGAAGAAAGTAATACATATCATGAAACTAACTATCGAACAATTGAAAAATCTCAACAGATATCCTAACGAAAATACCCACTTCTGATTGGTCGAAATTGACGACGCATGCGGCGGGTCGCTAACAGAGACATCAGAACCAAGCTGTCTAGGGGAAATCGGCATTGCAAATACATGAAAGTAGGAGGAGCTTTTGTTACCACCGAAAAATGCTCCCTAACAGAGTCTCGGTGCCCGGGGGAAATCGATATTGCAAATATATGCAAGTAGGGGGCATTTTTATGTTGCAAGTGAGGTGAGTGATACGATTAATTCTAATTCTATAATTTGGAACTTTAATGTTGGTTGCTTCGTGAAATTTCATATCAATGACCGATCGTGTATTATGAAAAATTTAGCACAAGTGTAAGTGTAAAATTGTATACGGTAGCGGTTGTGTTAAAAATGACTTGATATATGAAACGATTTATTTAAATTTTCGTAAATAAAAACCAAGGTGTGTTCCCGCTCAAGAACGGGTCGTTTGGTTTAAGTTGTCTGTTTTTTGTGTTCATTTTCACCCAAGGAAAGTTTATGCGGCGAAAACAAATATAGAAAAGTGATGAAATATAAGAAAAAGTGATTTCCCCTATACTCTACATATAGTATTAGGTGTTGTTAGTCCAATTAAAACTCGCATTGGGCTGAATAAACACTCAGAAAATATAAATTACAAAAAAAATTACCTTCAAATATTTTTTCTCTATATTAAAGTAACATTTTTTTACTGATGAGAAAAATTTATAGTTGCGTTCGGTATTGATAATTATCTTATATTAAATTGGTGTTTTTTTTTCATTATTTCATCTATAAATAACACAGGACTCATCTCGTCTAGGGACACAGAGGGCGGTTTTCATCATATATCATTCCACTTCGGCATCTTTTATCTGATACGCACCATCCAACGACTGTTTACCATCCTTCTGTCATCATCACTCGGTAAACACTGGTGAAGTGAACACACAATACGGAACAACCAAACAAAACGGCCCTTTTCAGGGCCACCAAATCATCAACAAAGAGTTAAACAATGTTATTCAAACTTCAAATATATCCAAAATCAACAGATAACCTAACGGAATCCTACGTCAACTATGCGGTCGTGTCTCGGGCACAACCCTCCTGTGACGTTTTTGAACCTTAAACCTATTCCCAAAATATTGTGAAATGTTGTACATAAAGAGTGAATTGTAGTTGATATTGTGAATAAATCAAAGTTGTGTAATTGGCATTTCAACTGAGCGAAGTGTATTTCAAAATTAAAATTACCATCCGAGTGATTGCGAGGAAGTAACCAATCTACTGGGCAAGGGCTCAATAACTAGAGGAAACAATGGCGTTACGGTTACACATAAGTAGGAGAAAGGGTGAAACTGTAATTAAACTGAAAAACTTTAGGCGGAAATGGAAACCAAGTGAGAACAGGGCTCGGGCAAATGGTGATGGAACGCGTACGAAAAAAAGCTGCTACAGTGAACTATGGAAAATTAAAAACACTTTTGAGCCCTAACAAGGCTTTTTACGTTCACTCATGTGTAAAATCTCCAATGTGCATATGTTCAGCTGAGCACTGAAACACAAATGGCAATAGCACACAAATGAATAGCGGAGCGAAATGTTTTTATATTCCACAGGTACAATCAACTGAAAGCAAAAAAAGCAAGCTCTTCGAAGGAAAATTGATTACTCAGCAGCTTAGTATAGTTTTTAACTGTTGCTTCACTAAAAAGCGTTCGAATTCCATCCTAACAGTTCACCTAATCACCGACGGCTCGCATGCCTTCCAGAATGTCGGGCCAGTGATCGATGTTTGTAGGGTACATCACACTTTCTAATGGATACCACGCGCCACAAGCGCCCAAAAAACATTCGCCGATTTTCCAATTTTCTGACTAATTTCATCTCAGACGAACACACAACACGGAAAAGCTTTCCTAATTCTCTTCTGCTAGCACCGAGAAAGTAGTCGAACGGCAGTCATAAATCAGCCCGATTACATAACTTAATAGAACCAACAATTTCCCGGTGGTAATAAGCGTTTGATTTATCTCCGATCTGGGGGTACTGTTTGCTACCGAAAACAATCGCAACACAGAATCGAAACGTTCCGTCGCTTTCGTTTGAAAATGGTCAATCAATCTCTTCCCTTCCTCTGCGGGTAGCTTACACGGGTGGCGCATAGGTTTGGGTCACCCTCCGCGCATAACACACAAAAGCGGTCGTAAAATTATGGTTTTGGAAACGAGCCATAAAGCACGCCGCTATTGAGCTTCCCCTCGTTCGTTGTCATGATGAAAAACCGGAATTCACCTAAAAGCAGTGTTTAAAATACGCAGATAACGGCTAGGTGTATATATTTTTGGAAGTTTTAATTCCATTCCGTCTTAGTTTATCTCCTCTGTATATCTGGAAAATTTATTTGTGTTGCCGCTCGCAACTCAACAGTTTGATACCGCGTATTATTTTCCGCTCGGCACCCTTGTGGCAGATTCAATGTTATCGAAAAACGATTTTTCACCCCAACTCAGACCACGGTTCTCTCTCACACACATACACAAAAGGTACACTGACTTACAACAACGCGCTATTGATCTGGTCTAATCGAATTCAAATGCGAAAACACGTAAACCTATGGCCGGGGCTTAGAGCCCTGGGTATCCCATTTCTTTTCTATCTACTTACCCTAAAAAACAAGGGTCGAAAACGCAAAATCTATTTTCCCATACTCCTCTATCACACGAACCGAAAAAAAACTTTAGTCCACCTGTATGAATAGTTACTTGCGAAAAATTCCAACAGTGGGCTATCCAAACCCAAAAAGCTGTGTCCTTTGAAGGCCTTGCCACACACCCACCCACACCCGTACCCGGTATCATGCTTTTCAAACCGTGTTTTGTTTGTATGTCTGTTTGACGAAGGTCAGCTCTGACGTACCTTGCATACAGAGATGAATAAAAGGCAGAACCCCCATGAAAACGAAGAAAGAGAAAAGACAGACCCAACCAACCAACCAACAACAACAAAATGGTAGGAATAGAGATTGAAAAGGGTACCGCTCTGATGGTTGATGTACCATCACCACCACCACCACCACCAGGACCCGTCCCCACTGGCTGCTCTGGCGTTGAATTGTTGTGAATTTTTGTAAACATGGGATCCCGACCCGGTGTCCATTCGGACTGTCCGCCTTTGGTCCGCTCCCTTCCCCGGTGCGTTGCAGTTGTTGCTTTTGTTCGCTTTGTGGGAAGGTGAGAAGGATTGATGAATTTTAATTGGTGACTGCGGGGCCTAATTCAGCGGAGCGAGAGATGGCAGCGGAAGACGACGCCAGGGCGGAAAACTTCATTAAAGATCTAGGGTCCGGGATTAATCTTTCCCCGCTGGTGGATTTCATTGTTCCGACAAAAAAGAAAAAGAAAATACGAGTCCATAGAAAATTCTAAGAAATATTATGTGGAAAATCAATTTTAAGGGAAAAAAAACCTCGGGGAAAGCAGTGAGCTTCACTAAGATTAAGCGTACAATCCGTCTCAGCAGTTCGTGATGGGCTGGCATAAGTTAAATTTCGCAGGAATTCAAAGTCGGCTTGGGAAAAGTAATTCTATTGGAATGGAGAAGTTTAGTGGTTGAAACTCAAAATAGTCAATAGCAGTCAAACGCGCAAAAATCAGCGCTTTCCCCATAGTTCGCCCACCGCTTCTTCAGAGCCGAAAGTCAATAAACTTTCTATGACAGCCGCTCCAGCGTTCCCCGTGGTGTCATTTGCGTGAAAGATTTCCGCCTCGCAGTCTCACTGTTTACGTTGTTCGAGCTTCGTGTTAAAACTTTTCCATACTCTGGGAAGATAATTCATTATTTATGACTTTGTTTGTTTTCGGTCGTCGCAATAGTCGCAGTTCGTACTCACACACCGCAAACAGGTTGAAACGACATTTTTCGACAATCGAATCCGAAAACTCGAAAGCGATTGGTCTGTAAGTTTGTTATACGAAAGTAGGCTGATAAGTCGTGTACAGATCCACTCCACGAGGTTGTGCTAAACAAAACAAATTTCGAATCAAGATCCAGGAGAAAATTAATAACATTATTTGAAAAAAACTCTGGTTATGGCATAAGTTTTTTGAAACAAACTTAATATTTATGCACCAACCTTTGAGAGAGGCGTGTTTAAGAAACTACATACCTATATCTAAAATATTTTAGATTTCCACTATTTTTATGCTTCCTGAGACATCTCTGCACTTGCTTAACCAAATATTGAAGTATATATACCATTGAATGGATAATTAAATGCGGCCGTTCAACCGTGGATAGACCTAAGTTTCATCTTGTAATTCATGTGAAACAAGCATTTGAAAAACAGGGTTGTCATGTCACAAAAATAGAACTTTTTTTCTTATTTATCAGATGAATCTAAGTTCAAACATTTTTATACTTAGGTTTCTCTTAGCAAACAATGAGGGCCAACAACCCACAACATTTGGCAAAGGTCGGCCCACAAATAGAGGATACTCAAGAAGTTCTTGTCACATGACGAAAAGTATACGATTCAATCCAACGTGACGTGACAACAAGGATCTTACTAGCGGAAGTCGAATATTGTATTCGGTTGCTTCGTTTTTCCTGAACCAAGATGATAAAGCACATGTTGTTATGGGTAGTAAGTAGGCACCGCTTAAGGGGTTATTCTAGTGTAAAGGCACGAATTTCGGACGTTCCTTCGAGCTCCGAAAAAATAAAACAAAGAATATTTTAACTATTTATTGTATCATTATTCGGGTATCTATCCATTAACAATAAAACAAAAATTGAACGAAAAAAAATTACATAATTAGAATAGTTGAAAGCTTTTTGAAGTAAGGGGGTTAAACAAAAAATTGTACCATGGTGTACATACTTCTAGTCCTTCTGGTTATATGACAAAAAAATCGAACAGATTCTGATTCAGTAAAGATGCCGCTATCGCATGAATCCCGGACAAATCAAAAACATGTTGTTTGACAAAATGGTGGCTATTTGAAGGAAAAATTCCATTTTTAACATTTTTTCTCCTGTTTCTCGATTTTTTAAAAATAGTAAAATTTAAAAAAAAATTCTTATTGTTTTATGCCATAGAGAGACCCGTACAGATTGTGTTGTTATGAATACGACATAAATCTGTTCAGTAGAACTTGAAATATCGTGTGCACCTGTTTGAAAAAAACTAGTCTCGAGAAAAACGCGTTTGAAGTTAATTGTTATAACCGTTAGAAACCGCATCACTAAAATGACTATAGCTCGGTAAATAATGGGATTTTCGAAAACGTTATTTCTAAGATATATTCTTGATTCCCCTAAATATCAATATGAAGAAAAAAAATTGATTTTTCTCTAATTTCTGGACTAGAATACTGCCTCAATGTATCTCGAATATCGCATTAATCTACCGAATCGTGATTTTGTCATGGCTGGAAAACATAAGCTTATTCCGTCTGTTATCGCGAGATGCAAAATAAAGCTAAGGCACCTCCATCATGCTGAAGGAGTTCTATGCAGTTTTCCAACATACGTTGCAGTTTGTTCAGGAAGGCACTGTGCTTCGAACGCATTTTCTCATGGGTTAGATTTTCAAAGTGTGGTGTGAGCTGCCTGAATTCGAGGTTATTCGGTGCCAAAGAATAATCAAGCCAGTAGCCATAATTAATGCGGATGGAGGACCAGACGAGAACCCTCGTTGTAAAAAGGTCATAGATATTTTCGATCTATCATTTTAATCAATTGAATCTTGATGCAATATTAGTTGCTACCAATTCTCCAGCACACAGTGCATTCAACTGAGTTGAAAGTCGGATTGTCCCTCTTTCCCGGTAGGTTAAATACTTCTTCGCGATCATAAGGGATCTCACCTGGATGAAAAAATCAAAACTAAAGACCCGGAATCGGAGAACAAAAACATTTTTAGTGTGCAGGGGATCTCCCGTCCCGATATCCCGTCAAAGCAGAATATATTAAGTTCGCTCACTCTCAAATCGACGAAGCGGAATAAGTACGATATTAGGCCTAGTGGATTGCTCGTCACGTACAGACCTTTTGCAAGTAATGAAATGTAACGAACCAGGAGCTGCTGCATTGAACGAAGGATTAGTTACTTTAGTGTAAATCAACATCAATTTATACCAGTCCATGTTTTTCTCAGCTAAACGCCAGATGCTTTGAAAGCAGCAATCCCGAGAGATGTAAGCATTATTTTTTTTCGTTTTGTGTTACTTTTATGTTACATAGGGGGGGAAGGGGGTCCAAAAACCTCATTTTTAGCGTTACGTAATTTGTGCACGACGCCTTATATAAACCAAATATGTTGAAAACGGGCATAAACGAATGTAACAGTTGCTCGTTATTGACAGCTCTGTTCGGGAATGCACACAAATCGGCAGAAGAAACGTATGGGAAAATGAGAATGCTTCCAGTTTTCATCAATTTAAACTGCTTAGACATTAGTGGATTGTACTGTATAGTATATCAGACGAATCTTAGAGAATTTCCGATTCCATTGGTGTGCAAAGTATCATCATTTGTTCGCTGTGAAAATAGTTATTAATGTTATCTTTATTTCACAAAAATGTGACCTGTATTCTGATTTGACACCCTTCCGGAAAGACGTAGTTCTACGTCAAAAAGAAATTAAAGCTTTATAGTGAGCAGATGGGATTTGAGCGAGAGGGAGATAATGTTAGAGTGGGAAGAACGACGCTTGTGGAGTTAGACAAAAAAATTGCACATACAAATGCACACGCAAACGTCAACGGTCAACGGTCAATGTCAACGTCATCTTCAACACGCAAACATGAACGCCCTTGCACAGGTACGCACTCATGCAGGGCTAATTCAAAAGAATTATCAACAGTTTCTGCTAGCAAAATCAAATGCGTTTCTCCGGTAGTGAGCGCCGCTCGACGAGCTAAGCTTGTGCGAACCATTGAGTGAACGTGTTAAATAATCACGATGTGAAAACTGGGGATCGGGCTTGGGACCACCTTTTTAGAGGTCGGTTCAGGATCACTCCGACTTTTTCCAAATAACATTCGCGTAATTTATGTAGGTTATTTAGATGAACATACCATAAGCAGCCGGAGGCGATCTGGCGTAGTGGTAACATCAATGCCTCTCACGCTAAAGGTCACGAGTTCAATTCTCACTCCCGACATTCTTCCAAAAATGGAAGTGGAAAGTGACGAACCAGCCAAATTGAGTTGAAAATCACTATAATACAGATAAAAAAAAAATTCCATAAGCAATAAAATAAACCTAATGTTTGATTTCATACACTGCATTTGATTGGAAATAATAATTACGTGGTTCTACTTCGAAAATGCGGACGTGTCCCTAGATACAAACCCCTTACAATTTTTTTGAAAAACTGAATGTGAAGGAATCCATGTTTATCATTCGTTGACAAATCAGAGAACAAAGTAAATGTTGAAACGGAACTGAAAATACAACATTAATGTTCAAAAGTCGGAAACCGCAAAAAACAGGTGTTGTCACGTCACAAAAGTATTGGGCCGTCAACGAGTGAATTCAACTGTAAAATATTCTCCAACTGAAGATTCTTGTAAAACATTTTCTCAATTTTACATTGACATCGTTTTACTATTTGTAAATCGTGTGATATACACATGAAAAACGAGCAAAAAACTGTTTTCAGTGAGTTCAAAACGTTGTCACATCACGCTGGAATGGGTCTATACACGCTTGTAGAAGACGAACAAAAACAAATAGTACGATTGGATAGACAACAAATTGAAGTGCAAATCTTAACCTCCAAATTCGTGTACACTGGAGTCGCTTTTTTACGCGGGGGATACGTGCCGCGTAAACAAAAACCGTGTGGAATAAAACCAAAATGCAACCCATATTCTATCAATTGATGAACTGATTTTTTTTTGCATGCTACAGTCGTGATATCTGTTATTTCGTGAAATGTCTTGAGTAAAGGAGAAAAAATGAAAATCACGAGGTAGCAAAGTCGGGTGAATACGGGGCAGCAATTAGAAATACGATAACAGCGCGTTGTTTAATGTGCGTTTACACAGTATCAAAAAAAAAGACGCCATACTTGAACTCAGGGTCCAACTTTTTCGAAAGAAAAAACATGAAAATCAACTCTCTTCTCAGTCGCTTCGCTTCGACTAGGACTACTTCGGCATTCGTCGTCACATGGCTTGAATTGACGAACGTTAAGAGCGAGTATGACTTCTTGAACTATTCTAGCAAATGGTTATTCTAATTGGCGTGATCAATGAATAAAAAACTGTCTAATTTGACGTTGGGAGAATGGAATGAGCACAGAGCTTCGTTAGAACAGTTTCCGCATAAGAGGGCCCTAACGACTGTTGCAAGTGAGCAAAAAACTCACTTCCAATTGGTTCCTAAGAACGGTGGCTTCATGGTCCCCTAACTATCTTCAGTTGGATATGACACTATTCAAAACAAACCGAATGAAAGCAATTCCTTCAAACGACGCAGGCGCAGTCTTCAGAAAACAAACGCAGCGCTGCGCTTGAGTTTAATTTTCATCAGTGTTCGCTCAAAGAAAAACTCGTATTCTATCTTGGTGCGAAGAGCACAAAATTCATAAGCACGACAGCAGAAAATGTACCAGGCGCAGAACTCAGATACTAAACATTTCTTCTCACTTGTGTGATGAGCGTCTCAAGCACGCCGCAAATTTCAGCGTAAAATTAAGCGCTGACAACCAAACA